>NW_026688214.1:0-219011 GCF_030445035.2 Dasypus novemcinctus
AGGTTTAAAGAGTTAGCTGCTATACCGCCTTTTATGCTTTCCTATAGTGTAAATGGTACTTTTACTGATAAGGACTGTTAGCACAAAAACTGAAGAAAAGGAGATAGCTGAAAAATATCTGTACACAATGCTTAGTTCTCAGAAGTAAATCATATGTGCCATGTTGTTTCATTTAGGTTTAAAGAGTTAGCTGCTATACCTCCGGCTTTGCTTTCCTATATTGTAAATGCTAGTTTTACAGATAGGAATGTTAGCCACAAAAACTGAAAGAAAGGAGATAGCCGAAAAATCTCTGCACACAATGTTTGGTTCTCAGAAGTAAATCATATGTGCCATGTTGTTCATTTAGGTTTAAAGAGTTAGCTGCTATACTGCCGGTTATGCTTTCCTATAGTGTAAATGATAGTTTTTACAGATAGGAATGTTAGCACAAAAACTGAAGAAAAGGAGATAGCTGAAAAATCTCTGCACACAATGCTTAGTTCTCAGAAGGAAATCATATGTGCCATGTTGTTTCATTAGGTTTAAAGAGTTAGCTGCTATAAGGCTGGCTTTGCTTTCCTATAGTGTAAATGGTAGTTTTTACAAATAGGAATGTTAGCACAAAAACTGAAAGAAAGGAGATAGCCGCCAAATCTCTGCACACAATGCTTGGTTCCCAGAAGTAAATGATATGTGCCATGTTGTTTCATTTAGGTTTAAAGAGTTAGCTGCTATACCGGCCGGTTATGCTTTCCTATAGTGTAAATGCTAGTTTTACAGATAGGAATGTTAGCACAAAAACTGAAGAAATGGAGATAATTGAAAAATCTCTGCACACAATGCTTAGTTCTCAGAGTAAATCATATGTGCCACGTTGTTTCATTTAGGTTTAAAGAGTTAGCTGCTATACCGCCGGTTATGCTTTCCTATTGTGTAAATGCTACTTTTACAGATAAGAATGTTAGCACAAAAACTGAAAGAAAGGAGATAGCCGCAAAACCTCTGCACAGAATTCTTAGGTCTCAGAAGTAAATGATATTGTGCCATGTTGTTTCATTTAGGTTTAAAGAGTTAGCTGCTATACCGCAGGTTATGCTTTCCTATAGTGTAAATGGTAGTTTTACAGATTGAAATGTTAGCACAAAAACTGAAGAAAAGGAGATAGCTGAAAAATCTCTGTACACAATGCTTAGTTCTCAGAAGTAAATCATATGTGCCATGTTGTTTCATTTAGGTTTAAAGAGTTAGCTGCTATACCGCCGGTTATGCTTTCCTATAGTGTAAATGGGTACTTTTACAGATAAGGAATGTTAGCACAAAAACTGAAGAAAAGGAGATAGCTGAAAAATTTCTGCACACAATGCTTAGTTCTCAGAAGTAAATCATATGTGCCATGTTGTTTCATTTAGGTTTAAAGAGTTAGCTGCTATACCTCCGGCTTTGCTTTCCTATAGTGTAAATGCTAGTTTTACAGATAGGAATGTTAGCACAAAAACTGAAAGAAAGGAGATAGCCGAAAATCTCTGCACACAATGTTTGGTTCTCAGAAATAAATCATATGTGCCATGTTGTTTCATTTAGGTTTAAAGAGTTAGCTGCTATACTGCCGGTTACGCTTTCCTACTATAGTGTAAATGCTAGTTTTACACATAGGAATGTTAGCACAAAAACGGAAAGAAAGGAGATAACCGCAAAATCTCTGCACACAATGCTTAGTTCTTAAGAGTAAATCATATGTGCCATGTTGTTTCATTTACGTTTAAAGAGTTAGCTGCTATACCACCAGCTATGCTTTCCTATAGTGTAAATGGTAGTTTTACAGATAGGAATGTTAGCACAAAAACTGAAGAAAAGGAGATAGCTGAAAAATCTCTGCACACAATGCTTAGTTCTCAGAAGTAAATCATATGTGCCATGTTGTTTCATTTAGGTTTAAAGAGTTAGCTCCTATACCACCGGTTATGCTTTCCTATAGTGTAAATGGTATTTTTCCAGGTAGGTTATGTTGGCACAAAACTGAAGAAAAGGAGATACCTGCAAAATCTCTGCACACAATGCTTAGTTCTCAAGAGTAAATCATATGTGCCATGTTGTTTCATTTAGGTTAAAGAGTTAGCTGCTATACCACCAGCTATGCTTCCCTATAGTGTAAATGCTAGTTTTTACAGATAGGAATGTTAGCACAAAAACTGAAGAAGGAGATAGCCGCAAAATCTCTCCACACAATGCTTTGTTCTCTGAAGTAAATCATATGTGCCATGTTGTTTCATTTAGGTTTAAAGAGTTAGCTGCTATACCACCAGCTATGCTTTCCTATAGTGTAAATGCTACTTTTACAGATAAGAATGTTAGCACAAAAACTGAAAGAAAGGAGATAGCCGCAAAATCTCTGCACAGAATTCTTAGGTCTCAGAAGTAAATGATATGTGCCATGTTGTTTCATTTAGGTTTAAAGAGTTAGCTGCTATACCGCCGGTTATGCTTTCCTATAGTGTAAATGGTAGTTTTACAGATTGAAATGTTAGCACAAAAACTGAAGAAAGGAGATAGCTGAAAAATCTCTGTACACAATGCTTAGTTCTCAGAAGTAAATCGTATGTGCCATGTTGTTTCATTTAGGTTTAAAGAGTTAGCTGCTATACCGCCGGTTATGCTTTCCTATAGTGTAAATGGTACTTTTACAGATAAGGAATGTCAGCACAAAAACTGAAGAAAAGGAGATAGCTGAAAAATATCTGCACACAATGCTTAGTTCTCAGAAGTAAATCATAATGTGCCATGTTGTTTCATTTAGGTTTAAAGAGTTAGCTGCTATACCTCCGGCTTTGGTTTCCTATAGTGTAAATGCTAGTTTTACAGATAGGAATGTTAGCACAAAAACTGAAAGAAAGGAGATAGCCGAAAAATCTCTGCACACAATGTTTGGTTCTCAGAAGTAAATCATATGTGCCATGTTGTTTAATTTAGGTTTAAAGAGTTAGCTGCTATACTGCCGGTTATGCTTTCCTATAGGGTAAAAGCTAGTTTTACAGATAGGAATGGTAACATAAAAACTGAAAGAAAGGAGATAGCCGCAAAATCTCTGCACACAATGCTTAGTTCTCAGAAGTAAATCGTATATGCCATGTTGTTTCATTTATTTTTAAAGAGTTAGCTGCTATACCACCGGTTATGCTTTCCTCTAGTGTAATGGTACTTTTACAGATAGGAATGTTAGCACAAAAACTGAAGAAAAGGAGATAGCTGAAAAATCTCTGCAACACAATGCTTAGTTCTCAAGAGTAAATCATATGTGCCATGTTGTTTCATTTAGGTTAAAGAGTTAGCTGCTATACCGCCGGTTATCGCTTTCCTATAGTGTAAATGCTACTTTTACAGATAAGAATGTTAGCACAAAAACTGAAAGAAAGGAGATAGCCGCAAAATCTCTGCACAGAATTCTTAGGTCTCAGAAGTAAATGATATGTGCCATGTTGTTTCATTAGGTTTAAAGAGTTAGCTGCTATACCGCCGGTTAGGCTTTCCTATAGTGTAAATGGTACTTTTACAGATACGAATGTTAGCACAAAAACTGAAGAAAAGGAGATAGCTGAAAAATCTCTGCACACAATGCTTAGTTCTCAAGAGTAAATCATATGTGCCATGTTGTTTCATTTATGTTTAAAGAGTTAGCTGCTATACCACAAGCTATGCTTTCCTATAGTGTAAATGCTAGTTTTACAGATAGGAATGTTAGCACAAAAACTGAAAGAAAGGAGATAGCCGCAAAATCTCTGCACACAATGCTTAGTTCTCAGAAGTAAATCATGTGTGCCATGTTGTTTCATTTAGGTTTAAAGAGTTAGCTGCTATAACCGCCGGTTATGCTTTCCTATAGTGTAAATGCTAGTTTTACAGATAGGAATGTTAGCACAAAAACTGAAAGAAAGGAGATAGCCGCAAAATCTCTGCACACAATGCTTAGTTCTCAGAAGTAAATCATATGTGCCATGTTGTTTCATTTAGGTTTAAAGAGTTAGCTGCTTATACCACCGGTTTGCTTTCCTATAGTGTAAATGGTAGTTTTACAGATAGGAATGTTAGCACAAACCTGAAGAAAAGGAGATAGCTGAAAAATCTCTGCACACAATGCTTAGTTCTCAGAAGTAAATCATATGTGCCATGCTGTTTCATTTAGGTTTAAAGAGTTAGCTGCTATAAGGCCGGCTTTGCTTTCCTATAGTGTAAATGGTAGTTTTACAAATAGGGATGTTAGCACAAAAACTGAAAGAAAGGAGATAGCCGCAAAATCTCTGCACACAATGCTTAGTTCCCAGAAGTAAATCATATGTGCCATGTTGTTTCATTTAGGTTTAAAGAGTTAGCTGCTATACCGTCGGTTATGCTTTCCTATAGTGTAAATGGTAGTTTTACAGATAGGAATGTTAGCACAAAAACTGAAGAAATGGAGATAATTGAAAAATCTCTGCACACAATGCTTAGTTCTCAGAAGTAAATCATATGTGCCATGTTGTTTCATTTAGGTTTAAAGAGTTAGCTGCTATACCGCCGGTTATGCTTTCCTATAGTGTAAATGCTACTTTTTCAGATAAGAATGTTAGCACAAAAACTGAAAGGAGATAGCCGCAAATATCTCTGCACAGAATTCTTAGGTCTCAGAATTAAATGATATGTGCCATGTTGTTTCATTTATGTTTAAAGAGTTAGCTGCTATACCGCCGGTTATGCTTTCCTATAGTGTAAATGGTAGTTTTACAGATTGAAATGTTAGCACAAAAACTGAAGAAAAGGAGATAGCTGAAAAATCTCTGTACACAATGCTTAGTTCAAAGAAGTAAAACGTATGTGCCATGTTGTTTCATTTAGGTTTAAAGAGTTAGCTGCTATACCGCCGGTTATGCTTTCCCATAGTGTAAATGGTACTTTTTACAGATAGGAATGTTAGCACAAAAACTGAAGAAAAGGAGATAGCTGAAAAATCTCTGCACACAATGCTTAGTTCTCAGAAGTAAATCATATGTGCCATGTTGTTTCATTTAGGTTTAAAGAGTTAGCTGCTATACCTCCGGCTTTGCTTTCCTATACTGTAAATGCTAGTTTTACAGATAGGAATGTTAGCACAAAAACTGAAAGAAAGGAGATAGCCGAAAAATCTCTGCACACAATGTTGGTTCTCAGAAGTAAATCATATGTGCCATGTTGTTTTCATTTAGGTTTAAAGAGTTAGCTGCGATACTGCCGGTTATGCTTTCCTATAGTGTAAATGCTAGTTTTACAGATAGGAATGTTAGCACAAAAACTGAAAGAAAGGAGATAGCCGCAAAATCTCTGCACACAATGCTTAGTTCTCAAGAGTAAATCATATGTGCCATGTTGTTTCATTTAGGTTTAAAGAGTTAGCTGCTATTACCACCAGCTATGCTTTCCTATAGTGTAAATGCTAGTTTTACAGATAGGAATGTTCTATAGTGTAAAAGGTAGTTTTACAGATTGAAATGTTAGCACAAAAACTGAAGAAAGGAGATAGCTGAAAAATCTCTGCACACAATGCTTAGTTCTCAGAAGTAAATCGTATGTGCCATGTTGTTTCATTTAGGCTTAAAGAGTTAGCTGCTATACCTCCGGCTTTGCTTTCCTTTAGTGTAAAAGCTGGTTTTACAGATAGGAATGTTAGCACAAAAACTGAAGAAAGGAGATAGCCGAAAAATCTCTGCACACAATGTTTGGTTCTCAGAAGTAAATCATATGTGCCATGTTGTTTCATTTTAGGTTTAAAGAGTTAGCTGCTATACTGCCCGTTATGCTTTCCTATAGTGTAAATGCTAGTTTTACAGATAGGAATGTTAGCACAAAAACTGAAAGAAATGAGATAGATGAAAAATCTCTGCACACAATGTTTGGTTCTCAGAAGTAAATCATATGTGCCATGTTGTTTCATTAGGTTTAAAGAGTTAGCTGCTATACTGCCGGTTATGCTTTCCTATAGTGTAAATGCTAGTTTTACAGATAGGAATGTTAGCACAAAAACTGAAAGAAAGGAGATAGCCGCAAAATCTCTGCACACAATGCTTAGTTCTCAAGAGTAAATCATATGTGCCATGTTGTTTCATTTAGGTTTAAAGAGTTAGCTGCTATACCGCCGGTTATGCTTTCCTATAGTGTAAATGGTAGTTTTACAGATTGAAATGTTAGCACAAAACTGAAGAAAAGGGGATACCTGAAAAATCTCTGTACACAATGCTTAGTTCTCAGACGTAAATCGTATGTGCCATGTTGTTTCATTTAGGTTTAAAGAGTTAGCTGCTAAACCGCCGTTATGCTTTCCTATAGTGTAAATGGTACTTTTACAGATAAGGAATGTTAGCACAAAAACTGAAGAAAAGGAGATAGCTGAAAAATATCTGCACACAATGCTTAGTTCTCAGAAGTAAATCATATGTGCCATGTTGTTTCATTTAGGTTTAAAGAGTTAGCTGCTATACCTCCGGCTTTGCTTTCCGATAGCGTAAATGCTAGTTTTACAGATAGGAATGTTAGCACAAAAACTGAAAGAAAGGAGATAGCCGAAAAATCTCTGCACACAATGTTTTGGTTCTCAGAAGTAAATCATATGTGCCATGTTGTTTCATTTAGGTTTAAAGAGTTAGCTGCTATACTGCCGGTTATGCTTTCCTATAGGGTAAAAGCTAGTTTTACAGATAGGATTGTTAACACAAAAACTGAAAGAAAGGAGATAGCCGCAAAATCTCTGCACACAATGCTTAGTTCTCAGAAGTAAATCGTATGTGCCATGTTGTTTCATTTAGGTTTAAAGAGTTAGCTGCTATACCGCCGGTTATGCTTTCCTATAGTGTAAATGGTACTTTTACAGATAGGAATGTTAGCACAAAAACTGAAGAAATGGAGATAATTGAAAAATCTCTGCACACAATGCTTAGTTCTCAGAAGGAAATCATATGTGCCATGTTGTTATATTTAGGTTTAAAGAGTTGGTTGCTATACCTCCGGCTTTGCTTTCCTATAGTGTAAATGTTAGTTTTACAGACAGGAATGTTAGCACAAAAACTGAAAGAAAAGAGATAGCAGCAAAATCTCGGCACACAATGCTTAGTTCTCAGAAGTAAATCATATGTGCCATGTTGTTTCATTTAGGTTTAAAGAGTTAGCTGCTATACCGCCGGTTATGCTTTCCTATAGTGTAAATGGTAGTTTTACAGATAGGAATGTTAGCACAAAAACTGAAGAAATGGAGATAATTGAAAAATCTCTGCACACAATGCTTAGTTCTCAGAAGTAAATCATATGTGCCATGTTGTTTCATTTAGGTTTAAAGAGTTAGCTGCTATACCGCCGGTTATGCTTTCCTATAGTGTAAATGCTACTTTTACAGATAAGAATGTTAGCACAAAAACTGAAAGAAAGGAGATAGCCGAAAAATCTCTGCACAGAATTCTTAGGTCTCAAAAGTAAATGATATGTGCCATGTTGTTTCATTTAGGTTTAAAGAGTTAGCTGCTATACCGCCGGTTATGCTTTCCTATAGTGTAAAAGGTAGTTTTACAGATTGAAATGTTAGCACAAAAACTGAAGAAAAGGAGATAGCTGAAAAATCTCTGCACACAATGCTTAGTTCTCAGAAGTAAATCCTATGTGCCATGTTGTTTCATTTAGGCTTAAAGAGTTAGCTGCTATACCTCCGCTTTGCTTTCCTTTAGTGTAAATGCTGGTTTTACACATAGGAATGTTAGCACAAAAACTGAAAGAAAGGAGATAGCCGAAAAATCTCTGCACACAATGTTTGGTTCTCAGAAGTAAATCATATGTGCCATGTTGTTTCATTTAGGTTTAAAGAGTTAGCTGCTATACTGCCCGTTATGCTTTCTTATAGTGTAAATGATAGTTTTACAGATAGGAATGTTAGCACAAAAACTGAAAGAAAGGAGATAGTCGCAAAATCTCTGCACACAATGCTTAGTTCTCAGAAGTAAATCATATGTGCCATGTTGTTTCATTTAGGTTTAAAGAGTTAGCTGCTATACCGCCGGTTATGCTTTCCTATAGTGTAAAAGGTAGTTTTACAGATTGAAATGTTAGCACAAAAACTGAAGAAAAGGAGATAGCTGAAAAATCTCTGCACACAATGCTTAGTTCTCAGAAATAAATCGTATGTGCCATGTTGTTTCAATTAGGTTTAAAGAGTTAGCTGCTATACCTCCGGCTTTGCTTTCCTATAGTGTAAATGCTGGTTTTACAGATAGGAATGTTAGCACAAAAACTGAAAGAAAGGAGATAGCCGAAAAATCTCTGCACACAATGTTTGGTTCTCAGAAGTAAATCATATGTGCCATGTTTTTTCATTTAGGTTTAAAGAGTTAGCTGCTATACTGCCCGTTATGCTTTCTTATAGTGTAAATGATAGTTTTACAGATAGGAATGTTAGCACAAAAACTGAAAGAAAGGAGATAGCCGCAAAATCTCTGCACACAATGCTTAGTTCTCAGAAGTAAATCATATGTGCCATGTTGTTTCATTTAGGTTTAAAGAGTTAGCTGCTATACCGCCGGTTATGCTTTCCTATAGTGTAAATGGTAGTTTTACAGATAGGAATGTTAGCACAAAAACTGAAGAAAAGGAGATAGCTGAAAAATCTCTGCACACAATGCTTAGTTTTCAGAAGTAAATCATATGTGCCATGTTGTTTCATTTAGGTTTAAAGAGTTAGCTGCTATTAGGCCGGCTTTTCTTTCCTATAGTGTAAATGGTAGTTTTACAAATAGGAATGTTAGCACAAAAACTGAAAGAAAGGAGATAGCCGCAAAATCTCTGCACACAGTGCTTGGTTCCCAGAAGTAAATCATATGTGCCATGTTGTTTCATTTAGGTTTAAAGAGTTAGCTGCTATACTGCCCGTTATGCTTTCTTATAGTGTAAATGATAGTTTTACAGATAGGAATGTTAGCACAAAAACTGAAGAAATGGAGATAATTGAAAAATCTCTGCACACAATGCTTAGTTCTCAGAAGTAAATCATATGTGCCATGTTGTTTCATTTAGGTTTAAAGAGTTAGCTGCTATACCGCCGGTTATGCTTTCCTATAGTGTAAAAGGTAGTTTTACAGATTGAAATGTTAGCACAAAAACTGAAGAAAAGGAGATAGCTGAAAAATCTCTGCACACAATGCTTAGTTCTCAGAAGTAAATCGTATGTGCCATGTTGTTTCATTTAGGCTTAAAGAGTTAGCTGCTATACCTCCGGCTTTGCTCTCCTATAGTGTAAAAGCTGGTTTTACAGATATGAATGTTAGCACAAAAACTGAAAGAAAGGTGATAGCCGAAAAATCTCTGCACACAATGTTTGGTTCTCAGAAGTAAATCATATGTGCCATGTTGTTTCATTTAGGTTTAAAGAGTTAGCTGCTATACTGCCCGTTATGCTTTCTTATAGTGTAAATGATAGTTTTACAGATAGGAATGTTAGCACAAAAACTGAAAGAAAGGAGATAGCCGCAAAATCTCTGCACACAATGCTTAGTTCTCAGAAGTAAATCATATGTGCCATGTTGTTTCATTTAGGTTTAAAGAGTTAGCTGCTATACAGCCGGTTATCCTTTCCTATAGTGTAAATGGTAGTTTTACAGATAGGAATGTTAGCACAAAAACTGAAGAAAAGGAGATAGCTGAAAAATCTCTGCACACAATGCTTAGTTCTCAGAAGTAAATCGTATGTGCCATGTTGTTTCATTTAGGTTTAAAGAGTTAGCTGCTATACCTCCGGCTTTGCTTTCCTATAGTGTAAATGCTCGTTTTACAGATAGGAATGTTAGCACAAAAACTGAAAGAAAGGAGATAGCCGAAAAATCTCTGCACACAATGTTTGGTTCTCAGAAGTAAATCATATGTGCCATGTTGTTTCATTTAGGTTTAAAGAGTTAGCTGCTATACCGCCGGTTATGCTTTCCTATAGTGTAAAAGGTAGTTTTGCAGATTGAAATGTTAGCACAAAAACTGAAGAAAAGGAGATAGCTGAAAAATCTCTGCACACAATGCTTAGTTCTCAGAAGTAAATCGTATGTGCCATGTTGTTTCATTTAGGCTTAAAGAGTTAGCTGCTATACCACCGGCTTTGCTTTCCTATAGTGTAAATGCTGGTTTTACAGATAGGAATGTTAGCACAAAAACTGAAAGAAAGGAGATAGCCGAAAAATCTCTGCACACAATGTTTGGTTCTCAGAAGTAAATCATATGTGCCATGTTGTTTCATTTAGGTTTAAAGAGTTAGCTGCTATACTGCCCGTTATGCTTTCTTATAGTGTAAATGATAGTTTTACAGATAGGAATGTTAGCACAAAAACTGAAAGAAAGGAGATAGCCGCAAAATCTCTGCACACAATGCTTAGTTCTCAGAAGTAAATCATATGTGCCATGTTGTTTCATTTAGGTTTAAAGAGTTAGCTGCTATACCGCCGGTTATGCTTTCCTATAGTGTAAATGGTAGTTTTACAGATAGGAATGTTAGCACAAAAACTGAAGAAAAGGAGATAGCTGAAAAATCTCTGCACACAATGCTTAGTTTTCAGAAGTAAATCATATGTGTCTTGTTGTTTCATTTAGGTTTAAAGAGTTAGCTGCTATAAGGCCGGCTTTTCTTTCCTATAGTGTAAATGGTAGTTTTACAAATAGGAATGTTAGCACAAAAACTGAAAGAAAGGAGATAGCCGCAAAATCTCTGCACACAGTGCTTGGTTCCCAGAAGTAAATCATATGTGCCATGTTGTTTCATTTAGGTTTAAAGAGTTAGCTGCTATACCGCCGGTTATGCTTTCCTTTAGTGTAAATGGTAGTTTTACAGATAGGAATGTGAGCACAAAAACTGAAGAAATGGAGATAATTGAAAAATCTCTGCACACAATGCTTAGTTCTCAGAAGTAAATCATATGTGCCATGTTGTTTCATTTAGGTTTAAAGAGTTAGCTGCTATACCGCCGGTTATGCTTTCCTATAGTGTAAATGGTAGTTTTACAGATAGGAATGTTAGCACAAAAACTGAAGAAAAGGAGATAGCTGAAAAATCTCTGCACACAATGCTTAGTTTTCAGAAGTAAATCATATGTGCCATGTTGTTTCATTTAGGTTTAAAGAGTTAGCTGCTATAAGGCCGGCTTTTCTTTCCTATAGTGTAAATGGTAGTTTTACAAATAGGAATGTTAGCACAAAAACTGAAAGAAAGGAGATAGCCGCAAAATCTCTGCACACAGTGCTTGGTTCCCAGAAGTAAATCATATGTGCCATGTTGTTTCATTTAGGTTTAAAGAGTTAGCTGCTATACCGCCGGTTATGCTTTCCTTTAGTGTAAATGGTAGTTTTACAGATAGGAATGTTAGCACAAAAACTGAAGAAATGGAGATAATTGAAAAATCTCTGCACACAATGCTTAGTTCTCAGAAGTAAATCATATGTGCCATGTTGTTTCATTTAGGTTTAAAGAGTTAGCTGCTATACCGCCGGTTATGCTTTCCTATAGTGTAAAAGGTAGTTTTACAGATTGAAATGTTAGCACAAAAACTGAAGAAAAGGAGATAGCTGAAAAATCTCTGCACACAATGCTTAGTTCTCAGAAGTAAATCGTATGTGCCATGTTGTTTCATTTAGGTTTAAAGAGTTAGCTGCTATACCTCCGGCTTTGCTTTCCTATAGTGTAAATGCTGGTTTTACAGATAGGAATGTTAGCACAAAAACTGAAAGAAAGGAGATAGCCGAAAAATCTCTGCACACAATGTTTGGTTCTCAGAAGTAAATCATATGTGCCATGTTGTTTCATTTAGGTTTAAAGAGTTAGCTGCTATACTGCCCGTTATGCTTTCTTATAGTGTAAATGATAGTTTTACAGATAGGAATGTTAGCACAAAAACTGAAAGAAAGGAGATAGCCGCAAAATCTCTGCACACAATGCTTAGTTCTCAGAAGTAAATCATATGTGCCATGTTGTTTCATTTAGGTTTAAAGAGTTAGCTGCTATACCGCCGGTTATGCTTTCCTATAGTGTAAATGGTAGTTTTACAGATAGGAATGTTAGCACAAAAACTGAAGAAAAGGAGATAGCTGAAAAATCTCTGCACACAATGCTTAGTTTTCAGAAGTAAATCATATGTGCCATGTTGTTTCATTTAGGTTTAAAGAGTTAGCTGCTATAAGGCCGGCTTTTCTTTCCTATAGTGTAAATGGTAGTTTTACAAATAGGAATGTTAGCACAAAAACTGAAAGAAAGGAGATAGCCGCAAAATCTCTGCACACAGAGCTTGGTTCCCAGAAGTAAATCATATGTGCCATGTAGTTTCATTTAGGTTTAAAGAGTTAGCTGCTATACCGCCGGTTATGCTTTCCTTTAGTGTAAATGGTAGTTTTACAGATAGGAATGTTAGCACAAAAACTGAAGAAATGGAGATAATTGAAAAATCTCTGCACACAATGCTTAGTTCTCAGAAGTAAATCATATGTGCCATGTTGTTTCATTTAGGTTTAAAGAGTTAGCTGCTATACCGCCGGTTATGCTTTCCTATAGTGTAAATGCTACTTTTACAGATAAGAATGTTAGCACAAAAACTGAAAGAAAGGAGATAGCCGCAAAATCTCTGCACAGAATTCTTAGGTCTCAGAAGTAAAAGATATGTGCCATGTTGTTTCATTTAGGTTTAAAGAGTTAGCTGCTATACCGCCGGTTATGCTTTCCTATAGTGTAAAAGGTAGTTTTACAGATTGAAATGTTAGCACAAAAACTGAAGAAAAGGAGATAGCTGAAAAATCTCTGCACACAATGCTTAGTTCTCAGAAGTAAATCGTATGTGCCATGTTGTTTCATTTAGGCTTAAAGAGTTAGCTGCTATACCACCGGCTTTGCTTTCCTATAGTGTAAATGCTGGTTTTACAGATAGGAATGTTAGCACAAAAACTGAAAGAAAGGAGATAGCCGAAAAATCTCTGCACACAATGTTTGGTACTCAGAAGTAAATCATATGTGCCATGTTGTTTCATTTAGGTTTAAAGAGTTAGCTGCTATACTGCCCGTTATGCTTTCTTATAGTGTAAATGAAAGTTTTACAGATAGGAATGTTAGCACAAAAACTGAAAGAAAGGAGATAGCCGCAAAATCTCTGCACACAATGCTTAGTTCTCAGAAGTAAATCATATGTGCCATGTTGTTTCATTTAGGTTTAAAGAGTTAGCTGCTATACCGCCGGTTATGCTTTCCTATAGTGTAAATGGTAGTTTTACAGATAGGAATGTTAGCACAAAAACTGAAGAAAAGGAGATAGCTGAAAAATCTCTGCACACAATGCTTAGTTCTCAGAAGTAAATCGTATGTGCCATGTTGTTTCATTTAGGTTTAAAGAGTTAGCTGCTATACCTCCGGCTTTGCTTTCCTATAGTGTAAATGCTCGTTTTACAGATAGGAATGTTAGCACAAAAACTGAAAGAAAGGAGATAGCCGAAAAATCTCTGCACACAATGTTTGGTTCTCAGAAGTAAATCATATGTGCCATGTTGTTTCATTTAGGTTTAAAGAGTTAGCTGCTATACCGCCGGTTATGCTTTCCTATAGTGTAAAAGGTAGTTTTGCAGATTGAAATGTTAGCACAAAAACTGAAGAAAAGGAGATAGCTGAAAAATCTCTGCACACAATGCTTAGTTCTCAGAAGTAAATCGTATGTGCCATGTTGTTTCATTTAGGCTTAAAGAGTTAGCTGCTATACCACCGGCTTTGCTTTCCTATAGTGTAAATGCTGGTTTTACAGATAGGAATGTTAGCACAAAAACTGAAAGAAAGGAGATAGCCGAAAAATCTCTGCACACAATGTTTGGTTCTCAGAAGTAAATCATATGTGCCATGTTGTTTCATTTAGGTTTAAAGAGTTAGCTGCTATACTGCCCGTTATGCTTTCTTATAGTGTAAATGATAGTTTTACAGATAGGAATGTTAGCACAAAAACTGAAAGAAAGGAGATAGCCGCAAAATCTCTGCACACAATGCTTAGTTCTCAGAAGTAAATCATATGTGCCATGTTGTTTCATTTAGGTTTAAAGAGTTAGCTGCTATACCGCCGGTTATGCTTTCCTATAGTGTAAATGGTAGTTTTACAGATAGGAATGTTAGCACAAAAACTGAAGAAAAGGAGATAGCTGAAAAATCTCTGCACACAATGCTTAGTTTTCAGAAGTAAATCATATGTGTCTTGTTGTTTCATTTAGGTTTAAAGAGTTAGCTGCTATAAGGCCGGCTTTTCTTTCCTATAGTGTAAATGGTAGTTTTACAAATAGGAATGTTAGCACAAAAACTGAAAGAAAGGAGATAGCCGCAAAATCTCTGCACACAGTGCTTGGTTCCCAGAAGTAAATCATATGTGCCATGTTGTTTCATTTAGGTTTAAAGAGTTAGCTGCTATACCGCCGGTTATGCTTTCCTTTAGTGTAAATGGTAGTTTTACAGATAGGAATGTGAGCACAAAAACTGAAGAAATGGAGATAATTGAAAAATCTCTGCACACAATGCTTAGTTCTCAGAAGTAAATCATATGTGCCATGTTGTTTCATTTAGGTTTAAAGAGTTAGCTGCTATACCGCCGGTTATGCTTTCCTATAGTGTAAATGGTAGTTTTACAGATAGGAATGTTAGCACAAAAACTGAAGAAAAGGAGATAGCTGAAAAATCTCTGCACACAATGCTTAGTTTTCAGAAGTAAATCATATGTGCCATGTTGTTTCATTTAGGTTTAAAGAGTTAGCTGCTATAAGGCCGGCTTTTCTTTCCTATAGTGTAAATGGTAGTTTTACAAATAGGAATGTTAGCACAAAAACTGAAAGAAAGGAGATAGCCGCAAAATCTCTGCACACAGTGCTTGGTTCCCAGAAGTAAATCATATGTGCCATGTTGTTTCATTTAGGTTTAAAGAGTTAGCTGCTATACCGCCGGTTATGCTTTCCTTTAGTGTAAATGGTAGTTTTACAGATAGGAATGTTAGCACAAAAACTGAAGAAATGGAGATAATTGAAAAATCTCTGCACACAATGCTTAGTTCTCAGAAGTAAATCATATGTGCCATGTTGTTTCATTTAGGTTTAAAGAGTTAGCTGCTATACCGCCGGTTATGCTTTCCTATAGTGTAAAAGGTAGTTTTACAGATTGAAATGTTAGCACAAAAACTGAAGAAAAGGAGATAGCTGAAAAATCTCTGCACACAATGCTTAGTTCTCAGAAGTAAATCGTATGTGCCATGTTGTTTCATTTAGGTTTAAAGAGTTAGCTGCTATACCTCCGGCTTTGCTTTCCTATAGTGTAAATGCTGGTTTTACAGATAGGAATGTTAGCACAAAAACTGAAAGAAAGGAGATAGCCGAAAAATCTCTGCACACAATGTTTGGTTCTCAGAAGTAAATCATATGTGCCATGTTGTTTCATTTAGGTTTAAAGAGTTAGCTGCTATACTGCCCGTTATGCTTTCTTATAGTGTAAATGATAGTTTTACAGATAGGAATGTTAGCACAAAAACTGAAAGAAAGGAGATAGCCGCAAAATCTCTGCACACAATGCTTAGTTCTCAGAAGTAAATCATATGTGCCATGTTGTTTCATTTAGGTTTAAAGAGTTAGCTGCTATACCGCCGGTTATGCTTTCCTATAGTGTAAATGGTAGTTTTACAGATAGGAATGTTAGCACAAAAACTGAAGAAAAGGAGATAGCTGAAAAATCTCTGCACACAATGCTTAGTTTTCAGAAGTAAATCATATGTGCCATGTTGTTTCATTTAGGTTTAAAGAGTTAGCTGCTATAAGGCCGGCTTTTCTTTCCTATAGTGTAAATGGTAGTTTTACAAATAGGAATGTTAGCACAAAAACTGAAAGAAAGGAGATAGCCGCAAAATCTCTGCACACAGTGCTTGGTTCCCAGAAGTAAATCATATGTGCCATGTAGTTTCATTTAGGTTTAAAGAGTTAGCTGCTATACCGCCGGTTATGCTTTCCTTTAGTGTAAATGGTAGTTTTACAGATAGGAATGTTAGCACAAAAACTGAAGAAATGGAGATAATTGAAAAATCTCTGCACACAATGCTTAGTTCTCAGAAGTAAATCATATGTGCCATGTTGTTTCATTTAGGTTTAAAGAGTTAGCTGCTATACCGCCGGTTATGCTTTCCTATAGTGTAAATGCTACTTTTACAGATAAGAATGTTAGCACAAAAACTGAAAGAAAGGAGATAGCCGCAAAATCTCTGCACAGAATTCTTAGGTCTCAGAAGTAAAAGATATGTGCCATGTTGTTTCATTTAGGTTTAAAGAGTTAGCTGCTATACCGCCGGTTATGCTTTCCTATAGTGTAAAAGGTAGTTTTACAGATTGAAATGTTAGCACAAAAACTGAAGAAAAGGAGATAGCTGAAAAATCTCTGCACACAATGCTTAGTTCTCAGAAGTAAATCGTATGTGCCATGTTGTTTCATTTAGGCTTAAAGAGTTAGCTGCTATACCACCGGCTTTGCTTTCCTATAGTGTAAATGCTGGTTTTACAGATAGGAATGTTAGCACAAAAACTGAAAGAAAGGAGATAGCCGAAAAATCTCTGCACACAATGTTTGGTACTCAGAAGTAAATCATATGTGCCATGTTGTTTCATTTAGGTTTAAAGAGTTAGCTGCTATACTGCCCGTTATGCTTTCTTATAGTGTAAATGAAAGTTTTACAGATAGGAATGTTAGCACAAAAACTGAAAGAAAGGAGATAGCCGCAAAATCTCTGCACACAATGCTTAGTTCTCAGAAGTAAATCATATGTGCCATGTTGTTTCATTTAGGTTTAAAGAGTTAGCTGCTATACCGCCGGTTATGCTTTCCTATAGTGTAAATGGTAGTTTTACAGATAGGAATGTTAGCACAAAAACTGAAGAAAAGGAGATAGCTGAAAAATCTCTGCACACAATGCTTAGTTTTCAGAAGTAAATCATATGTGCCATGTTGTTTCATTTAGGTTTAAAGAGTTAGCTGCTATAAAGCCGGCTTTTCTTTCCTATAGTGTAAATGGTAGTTTTACAAATAGGAATGTTAGCACAAAAACTGAAAGAAAGGAGATAGCCGCAAAATCTCTGCACACAGTGCTTGGTTCCCAGAAGTAAATCATATGTGCCATGTTGTTTCATTTAGGTTTAAAGAGTTAGCTGCTATACCGCCGGTTACGCTTTCCTTTAGTGTAAATGGTAGTTTTACAGAGAGGAATGTTAGCACAAAAACTGAAGAAATGGAGATAATTGAAAAATCTCTGCACACAATGCTTAGTTCTGAGAAGTAAATCATATGTGCCATGTTGTTTCATTTAGGTTTAAAGAGTTAGCTGCTATACCGCCGGTTATGCTTTCCTGTAGTGTAAATGCTACTTTTACAGATAAGAATGTTAGCAGAAAAACTGAAAGAAAGGAGATAGCCGAAAAATCTCTGCACAGATTTCTTAGGTCTCAGAAGTAAATGATATGTGCCATGTTGTTTCATTTAGGTTTAAAGAGTTAGCTGCTATACCGCCGGTTATGCTTTCCTATAGTGTAAAAGGTAGTTTTACAGATTGAAATGTTAGCACAAAAACTGAAGAAAAGGAGATAGCTGAAAAATCTCTGCACACAATGCTTAGTTCTCAGAAGTAAATCGTATGTGCCATGTTGTTTCATTTAGGCTTAAAGAGTTAGCTGCTATACCTCCGGCTTTGCTTTCCTTTAGTGTAAATGCTGGTTTTACAGATAGGAATGTTAGCACAAAAACTGAAAGATAGGAGATAGCCGAAAAATCTCTGCACACAATGTTTGGTTCTCAGAAGTAAATCATATGTGCCATGTTGTTTCATTTAGGTTTAAAGAGTTAGCTGCTATACTGCCCGTTATGCTTTCTTATAGTGTAAATGATAGTTTTACAGATAGGAATGTTAGCACAAAAACTGAAAGAAAGGAGATAGTCGCAAAATCTCTGCACACAATGCTTAGTTCTCAGAAGTAAATCATATGTGCCATGTTGTTTCATTTAGGTTTAAAGAGTTAGCTGCTATACCGCCGGTTATGCTTTCCTATAGTGTAAATGGTAGTTTTACAGATAGGAATGTTAGCACAAAAACTGAAGAAAAGGAGATAGCTGAAAAATCTCTGCACACAATGCTTAGTTTTCAGAAGTAAATCATATGTGCCATGTTGTTTCATTTAGGTTTAAAGAGTTAGCTGCTATAAGGCCGGCTTTTCTTTCCTATAGTGTAAATGGTAGTTTTACAAATAGGAATGTTAGCACAAAAACTGAAAGAAAGGAGATAGCCGCAAAATCTCTGCACACAGTGCTTGGTTCCCAGAAGTAAATCATATGTGCCATGTTGTTTCATTTAGGTTTAAAGAGTTAGCTGCTATACCGCCGGTTATGCTTTCTTTTAGTGTAAATGGTTGTTTTACAGATAGGAATGTTAGCACAAAAACTGAAGAAATGGAGATAATTGAAAAATCTCTGCACACAATGCTTAGTTCTCAGAAGTAAATCATATGTGCCATGTTGTTTCATTTAGGTTTAAAGAGTTAGCTGCTATACCGCCGGTTATGCTTTCCTATAGTGTAAAAGGTAGTTTTACAGATTGAAATGTTAGCACAAAAACTGAAGAAAAGGAGATAGCTGAAAAATCTCTGCACACAATGCTTAGTTCTCAGAAGTAAATCGTATGTGCCATGTTGTTTCATTTAGGTTTAAAGAGTTAGCTGCTATACCTCCGGCTTTGCTTTCCTATAGTGTAAATGCTGGTTTTACAGATAGGAATGTTAGCACAAAAACTGAAAGAAAGGAGATAGCCGAAAAATGTCTGCACACAATGTTTGGTTCTCAGAAGTAAATCATATGTGCCATGTTGTTTCATTTAGGTTTAAAGAGTTAGCTGCTATACTGCCCGTTATGCTTTCTTATAGTGTAAATGATAGTTTTACAGATAGGAATGTTAGCACAAAAACGGAAAGAAAGGAGATAGCCGCAAAATCTCTGCACACAATGCTTCGTTCTCAGAAGTAAATCATATGTGCCATGTTGTTTCATTTAGGTTTAAAGAGTTAGCTGCTATACCGCCGGTTATGCTTTCCTATAGTGTAAATGGTAGTTTTACAGATAGGAATGTTAGCACAAAAACTGAAGAAAAGGAGATAGCTGAAAAATCTCTGCACACAATGCTTAGTTTTCAGAAGTAAATCATATGTGCCATGTTGTTTCATTTAGGTTTAAAGAGTTAGCTGCTATAAGGCCGGCTTTTCTTTCCTATAGTGTAAATGGTAGTTTTACAAATAGGAATGTTAGCACAAAAACTGAAAGAAAGGAGATAGCCGCAAAATCTCTGCACACAGTGCTTGGTTCCCAGAAGTAAATCATATGTGCCATGTTGTTTCATTTAGGTTTAAAGAGTTAGCTGCTATACCGCCGGTTATGCTTTCCTTTAGTGTAAATGGTAGTTTTACAGATAGGAATGTTAGCACAAAAACTGAAGAAATGGAGATAATTGAAAAATCTCTGCACACAATGCTTAGTTCTCAGAAGTAAATCATATGTCCATGTTGTTTCATTTAGGTTTAAAGAGTTAGCTGCTATACCGCCGGTTATGCTTTCCTATAGTGTAAATGCTACTTTTACAGATAAGAATGTTAGCACAAAAACTGAAAGAAAGGAGATAGCCGAAAAATCTCTGCACAGAATTCTTAGGTCTCAGAAGTAAATGATATGTGCCATGTTGTTTCATTTAGGTTTAAAGAGTTAGCTGCTATACCGCCGGTTATGCTTTCCTATAGTGTAAAAGGTAGTTTTACAGATTGAAATGTTAGCACAAAAACTGAAGAAAAGGAGATAGCTGAAAAATCTCTGCACACAATGCTTAGTTCTCAGAAGTAAATCGTATGTGCCATGTTGTTTCATTTAGGCTTAAAGAGTTAGCTGCTATACCTCCGGCTTTGCTTTCCTTTAGTGTAAATGCTGGTTTTACAGATAGGAATGTTAGCACAAAAACTGAAAGATAGGAGATAGCCGAAAAATCTCTGCACACAATGTTTGGTTCTCAGAAGTAAATCATATGTGCCATGTTGTTTCATTTAGGTTTAAAGAGTTAGCTGCTATACTGCCCGTTATGCTTTCTTATAGTGTAAATGATAGTTTTACAGATAGGAATGTTAGCACAAAAACTGAAAGAAAGGAGATAGTCGCAAAATCTCTGCACACAATGCTTAGTTCTCAGAAGTAAATCATATGTGCCATGTTGTTTCATTTAGGTTTAAAGAGTTAGCTGCTATACCGCCGGTTATGCTTTCCTATAGTGTAAAAGGTAGTTTTACAGATTGAAATGTTAGCACAAAAACTGAAGAAAAGGAGATAGCTGAAAAATCTCTGCACACAATGCTTAGTTCTCAGAAGTAAATCGTATGTGCCATGTTGTTTCATTTAGGTTTAAAGAGTTAGCTGCTATACCTCCGGCTTTGCTTTCCTATAGTGTAAATGCTGGTTTTACAGATAGGAATGTTAGCACAAAAACTGAAAGAAAGGAGATAGCCGAAAAATCTCTGCACACAATGTTTGGTTCTCAGAAGTAAATCATATGTGCCATGTTGTTTCATTTAGGTTTAAAGAGTTAGCTGCTATACTGCCCGTTATGCTTTCTTATAGTGTAAATGATAGTTTTAGAGATAGGAATGTTAGCACAAAAACTGAAAGAAAGGAGATAGCCGCAAAATCTCTGCACACAATGCTTAGTTCTCAGAAGTAAATCATATGTGCCATGTTGTTTCATTTAGGTTTAAAGAGTTAGCTGCTATACCGCCGGTTATGCATTCCTATAGTGTAAATGGTAGTTTTACAGATAGGAATGTTAGCACAAAATCTGAAGAAAAGGAGATAGCTGAAAAATCTCTGCACACAATGCTTAGTTTTCAGAAGTAAATCATATGTGCCATGTTGTTTCATTTAGGTTTAAAGAGTTAGCTGCTATAAGGCCGGCTTTTCTTTCCTATAGTGTAAATGGTAGTTTTACAAATAGGAATGTTAGCACAAAAACTGAAAGAAAGGAGATAGCCGCAAAATCTCTGCACACAGTTCTTGGTTCCCAGAAGTAAATCATATGTGCCATGTTGTTTCATTTAGGTTTAAAGAGTTAGCTGCTATACCGCCGGTTATGCTTTCCTTTAGTGTAAATGGTAGTTTTACAGATAGGAATGTTAGCACAAAAACTGAAGAAATGGAGATAATTGAAAAATCTCTGCACACAATGCTTAGTTCTCAGAAGTAAATCATATGTGCCATGTTGTTTCATTTAGGTTTAAAGAGTTAGCTGCTATACCGCCGGTTATGCTTTCCTATAGTGTAAAAGGTAGTTTTACAGATTGAAATGTTAGCACAAAAACTGAAGAAAAGGAGATAGCTGAAAAATCTCTGCACACAATGCTTAGTTCTCAGAAGTAAATCGTATGTGCCATGTTGTTTCATTTAGGTTTAAAGAGTTAGCTGCTATACCTCCGGCTTTGCTTTCCTATAGTGTAAATGCTGGTTTTACAGATAGGAATGTTAGCACAAAAACTGAAAGAAAGGAGATAGCCGAAAAATTTCTGCACACAATGTTTGGTTCTCAGAAGTAAATCATATGTGCCATGTTGTTTCATTTAGGTTTAAAGAGTTAGCTGCTATACTGCCCGTTATGCTTTCTTATAGTGTAAATGATAGTTTTACAGATAGGAATGTTAGCACAAAAACTGAAAGAAAGGAGATAGCCGCAAAATCTCTGCACACAATGCTTCGTTCTCAGAAGTAAATCATATGTGCCATGTTGTTTCATTTAGGTTTAAAGAGTTAGCTGCTATACCGCCGGTTATGCTTTCCTATAGTGTAAATGGTAGTTTTACAGATAGGAATGTTAGCACAAAAACTGAAGAAAAGGAGATAGCTGAAAAATCTCTGCACACAATGCTTAGTTTTCAGAAGTAAATCATATGTGCCATGTTGTTTCATTTAGGTTTAAAGAGTTAGCTGCTATAAGGCCTGCTTTTCTTTCCTATAGTGTAAATGGTAGTTTTACAAATAGGAATGTTAGCACAAAAACTGAAAGAAAGGAGATAGCCGCAAAATCTCTGCACACAGTGCTTGGTTCCCAGAAGTAAATCCTATGTGCCATGTTGTTTCATTTAGGTTTAAAGAGTTAGCTGCTATACCGCCGGTTATGCTTTCCTTTAGTGTAAATGGTAGTTTTACAGATAGGAATGTTAGCACAAAAACTGAAGAAATGGAGATAATTGAAAAATCTCTGCACACAATGCTTAGTTCTCAGAAGTAAATCATATGTGCCATGTTGTTTCATTTAGGTTTAAAGAGTTAGCTGCTATACCGCCGGTTATGCTTTCCTATAGTGTAAAAGGTAGTTTTACAGATTGATATGTTAGCACAAAAACTGAAGAAAAGGAGATAGCTGAAAAATCTCTGCACACAATGCTTAGTTCTCAGAAGTAAATCGTATGTGCCATGTTGTTTCATTTAGGTTTAAAGAGTTAGCTGCTATACCTCCGGCTTTGCTTTACTATAGTGTAAATGCTGGTTTTACAGATAGGAATGTTAGCACAAAAACTGAAAGAAAGGAGATAGCCGAAAAATCTCTGCACACAATGTTTGGTTCTCAGAAGTAAATCATATGTGCCATGTTGTTTCATTTAGGTTTAAAGAGTTAGCTGCTATACTGCCCGTTATGCTTTCTTATAGTGTAAATGATAGTTTTACAGATAGGAATGTTAGCACAAAAACTGAAAGAAAGGAGATAGCCGCAAAATCTCTGCACACAATGCTTAGTTCTCAGAAGTAAATCATATGTGCCATGTTGTTTCATTTAGGTTTAAAGAGTTAGCTGCTATACAGCCGGTTATCCTTTCCTATAGTGTAAATGGTAGTTTTACAGATAGGAATGTTAGCACAAAAACTGAAGAAAAGGAGATAGCTGAAAAATCTCTGCACACAATGCTTAGTTTTCAGAAGTAAATCATATGTGCCATGTTGTTTCATTTAGGTTTAAAGAGTTAACTGCTATAAGGCCGGCTTTTCTTTCCTATAGTGTAAATGGTAGTTTTACAAATAGGAATGTTAGCACAAAAACTGAAAGAAAGGAGATAGCCGCAAAATCTCTGCACACAGTGCTTGGTTCCCAGAAGTAAATCATATGTGCCATGTAGTTTCATTTAGGTTTAAAGAGTTAGCTGCTATACCGCCGGTTATGCTTTCCTTTAGTGTAAACGGTAGTTTTACAGATAGGAATGTTAGCACAAAAACTGAAGAAATGGAGATAATTGAAAAATCTCTGCACACAATGCTTAGTTCTCAGAAGTAAATCATATGTGCCATGTTGTTTCATTTAGGTTTAAAGAGTTAGCTGCTATACCGCCGGTTATGCTTTCCTATAGTGTAAATGCTACTTTTACAGATAAGAATGTTAGCACAAAAACTGAAAGAAAGGAGATAGCCGCAAAATCTCTGCACAGAATTCTTAGGTCTCAGAAGTAAATGATATGTGCCATGTTGTTTCATTTAGGTTTAAAGAGTTAGCTGCTATACCGCCGGTTATGCTTTCCTATAGTGTAAAAAGTAGTTTTACAGATTGAAATGTTAGCACAAAAACTGAAGAAAAGGAGATAGCTGAAAAATCTCTGCACACAATGCTTAGTTCTCAGAAGTAAATCGTATGTGCCATGTTGTTTCATTTAGGCTTAAAGAGTTAGCTGCTATACCACCGGCTTTGCTTTCCTATAGTGTAAATGCTGGTTTTACAGATAGGAATGTTAGCACAAAAACTGAAAGAAAGGAGATAGCCGAAAAATCTCTGCACACAATGTTTGGTTCTCAGAAGTAAATCATATGTGCCATGTTGTTTCATTTAGGTTTAAAGAGTTAGCTGCTATACTGCCCGTTATGCTTTCTTATAGTGTAAATGATAGTTTTACAGATAGGAATGTTAGCACAAAAACTGAAAGAAAGGAGATAGCCGCAAAATCTCTGCACACAATGCTTAGTTCTCAGAAGTAAATCATATGTGCCATGTTGTTTCATTTAGGTTTAAAGAGTTAGCTGCTATACCGCCGGTTAGGCTTTCCTATAGTGTAAATGGTAGTTTTACAGATAGGAATGTTAGCACAAAAACTGAAGAAAAGGAGATAGCTGAAAAATCTCTGCACACAATGCTTAGTTTTCAGAAGTAAATCATATGTGCCATGTTGTTTCATTTAGGTTTAAAGAGTTAGCTGCTATAAGGCCGGCTTTTCTTTCCTATAGTGTAAATGGTAGTTTTACAAATAGGAATGTTAGCACAAAAACTGAAAGAAAGGAGATAGCCGCAAAATCTCTGCACACAGTGCTTGGTTCCCAAAAGTAAATCATATGTGCCATGTTGTTTCCTTTAGGTTTAAAGAGTTAGCTGCTATACCGCCGGTTATGCTTTCCTTTAGTGTAAATGGTAGTTTTACAGATAGGAATGTTAGCACAAAAACTGAAGAAATGGAGATAATTGAAAAATCTCTGCACACAATGCTTAGTTCTCAGAAGTAAATCATATGTGCCATGTTGTTTCATTTAGGTTTAAAGAGTTAGCTGCTATACCGCCGGTTATGCTTTCCTATAGTGTAAATTTTACTTTTACAGATAAGGAATGTTAGCACAAAAACTGAAGAAAAGGAGATAGCTGAAAAATATCTGCACACAATGCTTAGTTCTCAGAAGTAAATCATATGTGCCATGTTGTTTCATTTAGGTTTAAAGAGTTAGCTGCTATACCGCCGGTTATGCTTTCCTATAGTGTAAATGCTACTTTTACAGATAAGAATGTTAGCACAAAAACTGAAAGAAAGGAGATAGCCGCAAAATCTCTGCACAGAATTCTTAGGTCTCAGAAGTAAATGATATGTGCAATGTTGTTTCATTTAGGTTTAAAGAGTTAGCTGCTATACCGCCGGTTATGCTTTCCTATAGTGTAAATGGTAGTTTTACAGATTGAAATGTTAGCACAAAAACTGAAGAAAAGGAGATAGCTGAAAAATCTCTGTACACAATGCTTAGTTCTCAGAAGTAAATCGTATGTGCCATGTTGTTTCATTTAGGTTTAAAGAGTTAGCTGCTATACCGCCGGTTATGCTTTCCTATACTGTAAATGGTACTTTTACAGATAAGGAATGTTAGCACAAAAACTGAAGAAAAGGAGATA
Source organism: Dasypus novemcinctus (assembly GCF_030445035.2). NCBI lineage: Eukaryota > Metazoa > Chordata > Mammalia > Cingulata > Dasypodidae > Dasypus > Dasypus novemcinctus. The sequence goes on from NW_026688214.1 coordinate 25,230, forward strand.
GCTGAAAAATATCTGCACACAATGCTTAGTTCTCAGAACTAAATCATATGTGCCATGTTCTTTCATTTAGGTTTAAAGAGTTAGCTGCTATACCTCCGGCTTTGCTTTCCTATAGTGTAAATGCTAGTTTTACAGATAGGAATGTTAGCACAAAAACTGAAAGAAAGGAGATAGCCGAAAAATCTCTGCACACAATGTTTGGTTCTCAGAAGTAAATCATATGTGCCATGTTGTTTCATTTAGGTTTAAAGAGTTAGCTGCTATACCGCCGGTTATGCTTTCCTATAGTGTAAAAGGTAGTTTTACAGATTGAAATGTTAGCACAAAAACTGAAGAAAAGGAGATAGCTGAAAAATCTCTGCACACAATGCTTAGTTCTCAGAAGTAAATCGTATGTGCCATGTTGTTTCATTTAGGCTTAAAGAGTTAGCTGCTATACCTCCGGCTTTGCTTTCCTTTAGTGTAAATGCTGGTTTTACAGATAGGAATGTTAGCACAAAAACTGAAAGAAAGGAGATAGCCGAAAAATCTCTGCACACAATGTTTGGTTCTCAGAAGTAAATCATATGTGCCATGTTGTTTCATTTAGGTTTAAAGAGTTAGCTGCTATACTGCCCGTTATGCTTTCTTATAGTGTAAATGATAGTTTTACAGATAGGAATGTTAGCACAAAAACTGAAAGAAAGGAGATAGTCGCAAAATCTCTGCACACAATGCTTAGTTCTCAGAAGTAAATCATATGTGCCATGTTGTTTCATTTAGGTTTAAAGAGTTAGCTGCTATACCGCCGGTTATGCTTTCCTTTAGTGTAAAAGGTAGTTTTACAGATTGAAATGTTAGCACAAAAACTGAAGAAAAGGAGATAGCTGAAAAATCTCTGCACACAATGCTTAGTTCTCAGAAGTAAATCGTATGTGCCATGTTGTTTCATTTAGGTTTAAAGAGTTAGCTGCTATACCTCCGGCTTTGCTTTCCTATAGTGTAAATGCTGGTTTTACAGATAGGAATGTTAGCACAAAAACTGAAAGAAAGGAGATAGCCGCAAAATCTCTGCACACAATGCTTCGTTCTCAGAAGTAAATCATATGTGCCATGTTGTTTCATTTAGGTTTAAAGAGTTAGCTGCTATACCGCCGGTTATGCTTTCCTATAGTGTAAATGGTAGTTTTACAGATAGGAATGTTAGCACAAAAACTGAAGAAAAGGAGATAGCTGAAAAATCTCTGCACACAATGCTTAGTTTTCAGAAGTAAATCATATGTGCCATGTTGTTTCATTTAGGTTTAAAGAGTTAGCTGCTATAAGGCCGGCTTTTCTTTCCTATAGTGTAAATGGTAGTTTTACAAATAGGAATGTTAGCACAAAAACTGAAAGAAAGGAGATAGCCGCAAAATCTCTGCACACAGTGCTTGGTTCCCAGAAGTAAATCATATGTGCCATGTTGTTTCATTTAGGTTTAAAGAGTTAGCTGCTATACCGCCGGTTATGCTTTCCTTTAGTGTAAATGGTAGTTTTACAGATAGGAATGTTAGCACAAAAACTGAAGAAATGGAGATAATTGAAAAATCTCTGCACACAATGCTTAGTTCTCAGAAGTAAATCATATGTGCCATGTTGTTTCATTTAGGTTTAAAGAGTTAGCTGCTATACCGCCGGTTATGCTTTCCTATAGTGTAAAAGGTAGTTTTACAGATTGAAATGTTAGCACAAAAACTGAAGAAAAGGAGATAGCTGAAAAATCTCTGCACACAATGCTTAGTTCTCAGAAGTAAATCGTATGTGCCATGTTGTTTCATTTAGGTTTAAAGAGTTAGCTGCTATACCTCCGGGTTTGCTTTCCTATAGTGTAAATGCTGGTTTTACAGATAGGAATGTTAGCACAAAAACTGAAAGAAAGGAGATAGCCGCAAAATCTCTGCACACAATGCTTAGTTCTCAGAAGTAAATCATATGTGCCATGTTGTTTCATTTAGGTTTAAAGAGTTAGCTGCTATACCGCCGGTTATGCTTTCCTATAGTGTAAATGGTAGTTTTACAGATAGGAATGTTAGCACAAAAACTGAAGAAAAGGAGATAGCTGAAAAATCTCTGCACACAATGCTTAGTTTTCAGAAGTAAATCATATGTGCCATGTTGTTTCATTTAGGTTTAAAGAGTTAGCTGCTATAAGGCCGGCTTTTCTTTCCTATAGTGTAAATGGTAGTTTTACAAATAGGAATGTTAGCACAAAAACTGAAAGAAAGGAGATAGCCGCAAAATCTCTGCACACAGTGCTTGGTTCCCAGAAGTAAATCATATGTGCCATGTTGTTTCATTTAGGTTTAAAGAGTTAGCTGCTATACCGCCGGTTATGCTTTCCTATAGTGTAAATGCTACTTTTACAGATAAGAATGTTAGCACAAAAACTGAAAGAAATGAGATAGCCGCAAAATCTCTGCACAGAATTCTTAGGTCTCAGAAGTAAATGATATGTGCCATGTTGTTTCATTTAGGTTTAAAGAGTTAGCTGCTATACCGCCGGTTATGCTTTCCTATAGTGTAAAAGGTAGTTTTACAGATTGAAATGTTAGCACAAAAACTGAAGAAAAGGAGATAGCTGAAAAATCTCTGCACACAATGCTTAGTTCTCAGAAGTAAATCGTATGTGCCATGTTGTTTCATTTAGGCTTAAAGAGTTAGCTGCTATACCTCCGGCTTTGCTCTCCTATAGTGTAAAAGCTGGTTTTACAGATAGGAATGTTAGCACAAAAACTGAAAGAAAGGTGATAGCCGAAAAATCTCTGCACACAATGTTTGGTTCTCAGAAGTAAATCATATGTGCCATGTTGTTTCATTTAGGTTTAAAGAGTTAGCTGCTATACTGCCCGTTATGCTTTCTTATAGTGTAAATGATAGTTTTACAGATAGGAATGTTAGCACAAAAACTGAAAGAAAGGAGATAGCCGCAAAATCTCTGCACACAATGCTTAGTTCTCAGAAGTAAATCATATGTGCCATGTTGTTTCATTTAGGTTTAAAGAGTTAGCTGCTATACAGCCGGTTATCCTTTCCTATAGTGTAAATGGTAGTTTTACAGATAGGAATGTTAGCACAAAAACTGAAGAAAAGGAGATAGCTGAAAAATCTCTGCACACAATCCTTAGTTTTCAGAAGTAAATCATATGTGCCATGTTGTTTCATTTAGGTTTAAAGAGTTAACTGCTATAAGGCCGGCTTTTCTTTCCTATAGTGTAAATGGTAGTTTTACAAATAGGAATGTTAGCACAAAAACTGAAAGAAAGGAGATAGCCGCAAAATCTCTGCACACAGTGCTTGGTTCCCAGAAGTAAATCATATGTGCCATGTAGTTTCATTTAGGTTTAAAGAGTTAGCTGCTATACCGCCGGTTATGCTTTCCTTTAGTGTAAATGGTAGTTTTACAGATAGGAATGTTAGCACAAAAACTGAAAGAAAGGAGATAGCCGCAAAATCTCTGCACACAATGCTTAGTTCTCAGAAGTAAATCATATGTGCCATGTTGTTTCATTTAGGTTTAAAGAGTTAGCTGCTATACCGCCGGTTATGCTTTCCTATAGTGTAAATGCTACTTTTACAGATAAGAATGTTAGCACAAAAACTGAAAGAAAGGAGATAGCCGCAAAATCTCTGCACAGAATTCTTAGGTCTCAGAAGTAAATGATATGTGCCATGTTGTTTCATTTAGGTTTAAAGAGTTAGCTGCTATACCGCCGGTTATGCTTTCCTATAGTGTAAAAGGTAGTTTTACAGATTGAAATGTTAGCACAAAAACTGAAGAAAAGGAGATAGCTGAAAAATCTCTGCACACAATGCTTAGTTCTCAGAAGTAAATCGTATGTGCCATGTTGTTTCATTTAGGCTTAAAGAGTTAGCTGCTATACCACCGGCTTTGCTTTCCTATAGTGTAAATGCTGGTTTTACAGATAGGAATGTTAGCACAAAAACTGAAAGAAAGGAGATAGCCGAAAAATCTCTGCACACAATGTTTGGTTCTCAGAAGTAAATCATATGTGCCATGTTGTTTCATTTAGGTTTAAAGAGTTAGCTGCTATACTGCCCGTTATGCTTTCTTATAGTGTAAATGATAGTTTTACAGATAGGAATGTTAGCACAAAAACTGAAAGAAAGGAGATAGCCGCAAAATCTCTGCACACAATGCTTAGTTCTCAGAAGTAAATCACATGTGCCATGTTGTTTCATTTAGGTTTAAAGAGTTAGCTGCTATACCGCCGGTTATGCTTTCCTATAGTGTAAATGGTATTTTTCCAGGTAGGTATGTTGGCACAAAAACTGAAGAAAAGGAGATACCTGCAAAATCTCTGCACACAATTCTTAGTTCTCAAGAGTAAATCATATGTGCCATGTTGTTTCATTTAGGTTTAAAGAGTTAGCTGCTATACCACCAGCTATGCTTTCCTATAGTGTAAATGCTAGTTTTACAGATAGGAATGTTAGCACAAAAACTGAAAGAAAGGAGATAGCCGCAAAATCTCTGCACACAGTGCTTGGTTCCCAGAAGTAAATCATATGTGCCATGTTGTTTCATTTAGGTTTAAAGAGTTAGCTGCTATACCGCCGGTTATGCTTTCCTTTAGTGTAAACGGTAGTTTTACAGATAGGAATGTTAGCACAAAAACTGAAGAAATGGAGATAATTGAAAAATCTTTGCACCCAATGCTTAGTTCTCAGAAGTAAATCGTATGTGCCATGTTGTTTCATTTAGGTTTAAAGAGTTAGCTGCTATACCTCCGGCTTTGCTTTCCTATAGTGTAAATGCTGGTTTTACAGATAGGAATGTTAGCACAAAAACTGAAAGAAAGGAGATAGCCGAAAAATCTCTGCACACAATGTTTGGTTCTCAGAAGTAAATCATATGTGCCATGTTGTTTCATTTAGGTTTAAAGAGTTAGCTGCTATACTGCCCGTTATGCTTTCTTATAGTGTAAATGATAGTTTTACAGATAGGAATGTTAGCACAAAAACTGAAAGAAAGGAGATAGCCGCAAAATCTCTGCACACAATGCTTAGTTCTCAGAAGTAAATCATATGTGCCATGTTGTTTCATTTAGGTTTAAAGAGTTAGCTGCTATACCGCCGGTTATGCTTTCCTATAGTGTAAATGGTAGTTTTACAGATAGGAATGTTAGCACAAAAACTGAAGAAAAGGAGATATCTGAAAAATCTCTGCACACAATGCTTAGTTTTCAGAAGTAAATCATATGTGCCATGTTGTTTCATTTAGGTTTAAAGAGTTAGCTGCTATAAGGCCGGCTTTTCTTTCCTATAGTGTAAATGGTAGTTTTACAAATAGGAATGTTAGCACAAAAACTGAAAGAAAGGAGATAGCCGCAAAATCTCTGCACACAGTGTTGGTTCCCAGAAGTAAATCATATGTGCCATGTTGTTTCATTTAGGTTTAAAGAGTTAGCTGCTATACCGCCGGTTATGCTTTCCTTTAGTGTAAATGGTAGTTTTACAGATAGGAATGTTAGCACAAAAACTGAAGAAATGGAGATAATTGAAAAATCTTTGCACACAATGCTTAGTTCTCAGAAGTAAATCATATGTGCCATGTTGTTTCATTTAGGTTTAAAGAGTTAGCTGGTATACCGCCGGTTAAGCTTTCCTATAGTGTAAATGCTACTTTTACAGATAAGAATGTTAGCACAAAAACTGAAAGAAAGGAGATAGCCGCAAAATCTCTGCACAGAATTCTTAGGTCTCAGAAGTAAATGATATGTGCCATGTTGTTTCATTTAGGTTTAAAGAGTTAGCTGCTATACTGCCGGTTATGCTTTCCTATAGTGTAAAAGGTAGTTTTACAGATTGAAATGTTAGCACAAAAACTGAAGAAAATGAGATAGCTGAAAAATCTCTGCACACAATGCTTAGTTCTCAGAAGTAAATCGTATGTGCCATGTTGTTTCATTTAGGCTTAAAGAGTTAGCTGCTATACCTCCGGCTTTGCTTTCCTATAGTGTAAAAGCTGGTTTTACAGATAGGAATGTTAGCACAAAAACTGAAAGAAAGGTGATAGCCGAAAAATCTCTGCACACAATGTTTGGTTCTCAGAAGTAAATCATATGTGCCATGTTGTTTCATTTAGGTTTAAAGAGTTAGTTGCTATACTGCCCGTTATGCTTTCTTATAGTGTAAATGATAGTTTTACAGATAGGAATGTTAGCACAAAAACTGAAAGAAAGGAGATAGCCGCAAAATCTCTGCAAACAATGCTTAGTTCTCAGAAGTAAATCATATGTGCCATGTTGTTTCATTTAGGTTTAAAGAGTTAGCTGCTATACAGCCGGTTATCCTTTCCTATAGTGTAAATGGTAGTTTTACAGATAGGAATGTTAGCACAAAAACTGAAGAAAAGGAGATAGCTGAAAAATCTCTGCACACAATGCTTAGTTTTCAGAAGTAAATCATATGTGCCATGTTGTTTCATTTAGGTTTAAAGAGTTAACTGCTATAAGGCCGGCTTTTCTTTCCTATAGTGTAAATGGTAGTTTTACAAATAGGAATGTTAGCACAAAAACTGAAAGAAAGGAGATAGCCGCAAAATCTCTGCACACAGTGCTTGCTTCCCAGAAGTAAATCATATGTGAGATGTAGTTTCATTTAGGTTTAAAGAGTTAGCTGCTATACCGCCGGTTATGCTTTCCTTTAGTGTAAATGGTAGTTTTACAGATAGGAATGTTAGCACAAAAACTGAAGAAATGGAGATAATTGAAAAATCTCTGCACACAATGCTTAGTTCTCAGAAGTAAATCATATGTGCCATGTTGTTTCATTTAGGTTTAAAGAGTTAGCTGCTATACCGCCGGTTATGCTTTCCTATAGTGTAAATGCTACTTTTACAGATAAGAATGTTAGCACAAAAACTGAAAGAAAGGAGATAGCCGCAAAATCTCTGCACAGAATTCTTAGGTCTCAGAAGTAAATGATATGTGCCATGTTGTTTCATTTAGGTTTAAAGAGTTAGCTGCTATACCGCCGGTTATGCTTTCCTATAGTGTAAAAGGTAGTTTTACAGATTGAAATGTTAGCACAAAAACTGAAGAAAAGGAGATAGCTGAAAAATCTCTGCACACAATGCTTAGTTCTCAGAAGTAAATCGTATGTGCCATGTTGTTTCATTTAGGCTTAAAGAGTTAGCTGCTATACCACCGGCTTTGCTTTCCTATAGTGTAAATGCTGGTTTTACAGATAGGAATGTTAGCACAAAAACTGAAAGAAAGGAGATAGCCGAAAAATCTCTGCACACAATGTTTGGTTCTCAGAAGTAAATCATATGTGCCACGTTGTTTCATTTAGGTTTAAAGAGTTAGCTGCTATACTGCCCGTTATGCTTTCTTATAGTGTAAATGATAGTTTTACAGATAGGAATGTTAGCACAAAAACTGAAAGAAAGGAGATAGCCGCAAAATCTCTGCACACAATGCTTAGTTCTCAGAAGTAAATCATATGTGCCATGTTGTTTCATTTAGGTTTAAAGAGTTAGCTGCTATACCGCCGGTTATGCTTTCCTATAGTGTAAATGGTATTTTTCCAGGTAGGTATGTTGGCACAAAAACTGAAGAAAAGGAGATACCTGCAAAATCTCTGCACTCAATTCTTAGTTCTCAAGAGTAAATCATATGTGCCATGTTGTTTCATTTAGGTTTAAAGAGTTAGCTGCTATACCACCAGCTATGCTTTCCTATAGTGTAAATGCTAGTTTTACAGATAGGAATGTTAGCACAAAAACTGAAAGAAAGGAGATAGCCGCAAAATCTCTGCACACAGTGCTTGGTTCCCAGAAGTAAATCATATGTGCCATGTTGTTTCATTTAGGTTTAAAGAGTTAGCTGCTATACTGCCCGTTATGCTTTCTTATAGTGTAAATGATAGTTTTACAGATAGGAATGTTAGCACAAAAACTGAAAGAAAGGAGATAGCCGCAAAATCTCTGCAAACAATGCTTAGTTCTCAGAAGTAAATCATATGTGCCATGTTGTTTCATTTAGGTTTAAAGAGTTAGCTGCTATACAGCCGTTTATCCTTTCCTATAGTGTAAATGGTAGTTTTACAGATAGGAATGTTAGCACAAAAACTGAAGAAAAGGAGATACCTGCAAAATCTCTGCACACAATTCTTAGTTCTCAAGAGTAAATCATATGTGCCATGTTGTTTCATTTAGGTTTAAAGAGTTAGCTGCTATACCGCCGGTTATGATTTCCTATAGTGTAAATGCTACTTTTACAGATAAGAATGTTAGCACAAAAACTGAAAGAAAGGAGATAGCCGCAAAATCTCTGCACACAATGCTTAGTTCTCAGAAGTAAATCATATGTGCCATGTTGTTTCATTTAGGCTTAAAGAGTTAGCTGCTATACCGCCGGTTATGCTTTCCTATAGTGTAAAAGGTAGTTTTACAGATTGAAATGTTAGCAGAAAAACTGAAGAAAAGGAGATAGCTGAAAAATCTCTGCACACAATGCTTAGTTCTCAGAAGTAAATCGTATGTGCCATGTTGTTTCATTTAGGCTTAAAGAGTTAGCTGCTATACCACCGGCTTTGCTTTCCTATAGTGTAAATGCTGGTTTTACAGATAGGAATGTTAGCACAAAAACTGAAAGAAAGGAGATAGCCGAAAAATCTCTGCACACAATGTTTGGTTCTCAGAAGTAAATCATATGTGCCATGTTGTTTCATTTAGGTTTAAAGAGTTAGCTGCTATACTGCCCGTTATGCTTTCTTATAGTGTAAATGATAGTTTTACAGATAGGAATGTTAGCACAAAAACTGAAAGAAAGGAGATAGCCGCAAAATCTCTGCACACAATGCTTAGTTCTCAGAAGTAAATCATATGTGCCATGTTGTTTCATTTAGGTTTAAAGAGTTAGTTGCTATACCGCCGGTTATGCTTTCCTATAGTGTAAAAGGTAGTTTTACAGATTGAAATGTTAGCAGAAAAACTGAAGAAAAGGAGATAGCTGAAAAATCTCTGCACACAATGCTTAGTTCTCAGAAGTAAATCGTATGTGCCATGTTGTTTCATTTAGGCTTAAAGAGTTAGCTGCTATACCTCCGGCTTTGCTTTCCTTTAGTGTAAATGCTGGTTTTACAGATAGGAATGTTAGCACAAAAACTGAAAGAAAGGAGATAGCCGAAAAATCTCTGCACACAATGTTTGGTTCTCAGAAGTAAATCATATGTGCCATGTTGTTTCATTTAGGTTTAAAGAGTTAGCTGCTATACTGCCCGTTATGCTTTCTTATAGTGTAAATGATAGTTTTACAGATAGGAATGTTAGCACAAAAACTGAAAGAAAGGAGATAGTCGCAAAATCTCTGCACACAATGCTTAGTTCTCAGAAGTAAATCGTATGTGCCATGTTGTTTCATTTAGGCTTAAAGAGTTAGCTGCTATACCTCCGGCTTTGCTTTCCTATAGTGTAAAAGCTGGTTTTACAGATAGGAATGTTAGCACAAAAACTGAAAGAAAGGTGATAGCCGAAAAATCTCTGCACACAATGTTTGGTTCTCAGAAGTAAATCATATGTGCCATGTTGTTTCATTTAGGTTTAAAGAGTTAGCTGCTATACTGCCCGTTATGCTTTCTTATAGTGTAAATGATAGTTTTACAGATAGGAATGTTAGCACAAAAACTGAAAGAAAGGAGATAGCCGCAAAATCTCTGCAAACAATGCTTAGTTCTCAGAAGTAAATCATATGTGCCATGTTGTTTCATTTAGGTTTAAAGAGTTAGCTGCTATACAGCCGGTTATCCTTTCCTATAGTGTAAATGGTAGTTTTACAGATAGGAATGTTAGCACAAAAACTGAAGAAAAGGAGATAGCTGAAAAATCTCTGCACACAATGCTTAGTTTTCAGAAGTAAATCATATGTGCCATGTTGTTTCATTTAGGTTTAAAGAGTTAACTGCTATAAGGCCGGCTTTTCTTTCCTATAGTGTAAATGGTAGTTTTACAAATAGGAATGTTAGCACAAAAACTGAAAGAAAGGAGATAGCCGCAAAATCTCTGCACACAGTGCTTGCTTCCCAGAAGTAAATCATATGTGCCATGTAGTTTCATTTAGGTTTAAAGAGTTAGCTGCTATACCGCCGGTTATGCTTTCCTTTAGTGTAAATGGTAGTTTTACAGATAGGAATGTTAGCACAAAAACTGAAGAAATGGAGATAATTGAAAAATCTCTGCACACAATGCTTAGTTCTCAGAAGTAAATCATATGTGCCATGTTGTTTCATTTAGGTTTAAAGAGTTAGCTGCTATACCGCCGGTTATGCTTTCCTATAGTGTAAATGCTACTTTTACAGATAAGAATGTTAGCACAAAAACTGAATGAAAGGAGATAGCCGCAAAATCTCTGCACAGAATTCTTAGGTCTCAGAAGTAAATGATATGTGCCATGTTGTTTCATTTAGGTTTAAAGAGTTAGCTGCTATACCGCCGGTTATGCTTTCCTATAGTGTAAAAGGTAGTTTTACAGATTGAAATGTTAGCACAAAAACTGAAGAAAAGGAGATAGCTGAAAAATCTCTGCACACAATGCTTAGTTCTCAGAAGTAAATCGTATGTGCCATGTTGTTTCATTTAGGCTTAAAGAGTTAGCTGCTATACCACCGGCTTTGCTTTCCTATAGTGTAAATGCTGGTTTTACAGATAGGAATGTTAGCACAAAAACTGAAAGAAAGGAGATAGCCGAAAAATCTCTGCACACAATGTTTGGTTCTCAGAAGTAAATCATATGTGCCACGTTGTTTCATTTAGGTTTAAAGAGTTAGCTGCTATACTGCCCGTTATGCTTTCTTATAGTGTAAATGATAGTTTTACAGATAGGAATGTTAGCACAAAAACTGAAAGAAAGGAGATAGCCGCAAAATCTCTGCACACAGTGCTTGGTTCCCAGAAGTAAATCATATGTGCCATGTTGTTTCATTTAGGTTTAAAGAGTTAGCTGCTATACCGCCGGTTATGCTTTCCTTTAGTGTAAACGGTAGTTTTACAGATAGGAATGTTAGCACAAAAACTGAAGAAATGGAGATAATTGAAAAATCTTTGCACACAATGCTTAGTTCTCAGAAGTAAATCATATGTGCCATGTTGTTTCATTTAGGTTTAAAGAGTTAGCTGCTATACCGCCGGTTATGCTTTCCTATAGTGTAAATGCTACTTTTACAGATAAGAATGTTAGCACAAAAACTGAAAGAAAGGAGATAGCCGCAAAATCTCTGCACAGAATTCTTAGGTCTCAGAAGTAAATGATATGTGCCATGTTGTTTCATTTAGGTTTAAAGAGTTAGCTGCTATACCGCCGGTTATGCTTTCCTATAGTGTAAAAGGTAGTTTTACAGATTGAAATGTTAGCACAAAAACTGAAGAAAAGGAGATAGCTGAAAAATCTCTGCACACAATGCTTAGTTCTCAGAAGTAAATCGTATGTGCCATGTTGTTTCATTTAGGCTTAAAGAGTTAGCTGCTATACCTCCGGCTTTGCTTTCCTATAGTGTAAAAGCTGGTTTTACAGATAGGAATGTTAGCACAAAAACTGAAAGAATGGTGATAGCCGAAAAATCTCTGCACACAATGTTTGGTTCTCAGAAGAAAATCATATGTGCCATGTTGTTTCATTTAGGTTTAAAGAGTTAGCTGCTATACTGCCCGTTATGCTTTCTTATAGTGTAAATGATAGTTTTACAGATAGGAATGTTAGCACAAAAACTGAAAGAAAGGAGATAGCCGCAAAATCTCTGCAAACAATGCTTAGTTCTCAGAAGTAAATCATATGTGCCATGTTGTTTCATTTAGGTTTAAAGAGTTAGCTGCTATACAGCCGTTTATCCTTTCCTATAGTGTAAATGGTAGTTTTACAGATAGGAATGTTAGCACAAAAACTGAAGAAAAGGAGATACCTGCATAATCTCTGCACACAATTCTTAGTTCTCAAGAGTAAATCATATGTGCCATGTTGTTTCATTTAGGTTTAAAGAGTTAGCTGCTATACCGCCGGTTATGATTTCCTATAGTGTAAATGCTACTTTTACAGATAAGAATGTTAGCACAAAAACTGAAAGAAAGGAGATAGCCGCAAAATCTCTGCACACAATGCTTAGTTCTCAGAAGTAAATCATATGTGCCATGTTGTTTCATTTAGGCTTAAAGAGTTAGCTGCTATACCGCCGGTTATGCTTTCCTATAGTGTAAAAGGTAGTTTTACAGATTGAAATGTTAGCAGAAAAACTGAAGAAAAGGAGATAGCTGAAAAATCTCTGCACACAATGCTTAGTTCTCAGAAGTAAATCGTATGTGCCATGTTGTTTCATTTAGGCTTAAAGAGTTAGCTGCTATACCACCGGCTTTGCTTTCCTATAGTGTAAATGCTGGTTTTACAGATAGGAATGTTAGCACAAAAACTGAAAGAAAGGAGATAGCCGAAAAATCTCTGCACACAATGTTTGGTTCTCAGAAGTAAATCATATGTGCCATGTTGTTTCATTTAGGTTTAAAGAGTTAGCTGCTATACTGCCCGTTATGCTTTCTTATAGTGTAAATGATAGTTTTACAGATAGGAATGTTAGCACAAAAACTGAAAGAAAGGAGATAGCCGCAAAATCTCTGCACACAATGCTTAGTTCTCAGAAGTAAATCATATGTGCCATGTTGTTTCATTTAGGTTTAAAGAGTTAGTTGCTATACCGCCGGTTATGCTTTCCTATAGTGTAAAAGGTAGTTTTACAGATAGAAATGTTAGCAGAAAAACTGCAGAAAAGGAGATAGCTGAAAAATCTCTGCACACAATGCTTAGTTCTCAGAAGTAAATCGTATGTGCCATGTTGTTTCATTTAGGCTTAAAGAGTTAGCTGCTATACCTCCGGCTTTGCTTTCCTTTAGTGTAAATGCTGGTTTTACAGATAGGAATGTTAGCACAAAAACTGAAAGAAAGGAGATAGCCGAAAAATCTCTGCACACAATGTTTGGTTCTCAGAAGTAAATCATATGTGCCATGTTGTTTCATTTAGGTTTAAAGAGTTAGCTGCTATACTGCCCGTTATGCTTTCTTATAGTGTAAATGATAGTTTTACAGATAGGAATGTTAGCACAAAAACTGAAAGAAAGGAGATAGTCGCAAAATCTCTGCACACAATGCTTAGTTCTCAGAAGTAAATCATATGTGCCATGTTGTTTCATTTAGGTTTAAAGAGTTAGGTGCTATACCTCCGGCTTTGCTTTCCTATAGTGTAAATGCTAGTTTTACAGATAGGAATGTTAGCACAAAAACTGAAAGAAAGGAGATAGCCGAAAAATCTCTGCACATAATGTTTGGTTCTCAGAAGTAAATCATACGTGCCATGTTGTTTCATTTAGGTTTAAAGAGTTAGCTGCTATACTGCCAGTTATGCTTTCCTATAGTGTAAATGCTAGTTTTACAGATAGGAATGTTAGCACAAAAACTGAAAGAAAGGAGATAGCCGCAAAATCTCTGCACACAATGCTTAGTTCTCAGAAGTAAATCATATCTGCCATGTTGTTTCATTTAGGTTTAAAGAGTTAGCTGCTATACCACCGGTTATGCTTTCCTATAGTGTAAATGGTAGTTTTACAGATAGGAATGTTAGCACAAAAACTGAAGAAAAGGAGATAGCTGAAAAATCTCTGCACACAATGCTTAGTTCTCAGAAGTAAATCATATGTGCCATGTTGTTTCATTTAGGTTTAAAGAGTTAGCTGCTATACCTCCGGCTTTGCTTAACTATAGTGTAAATGCTACTTTTACAGATAGGAATGTTAGCACAAAAACTGAAAGAAAGGAGATAGCCGAAAAATCTCTGCACACAATGTTTGGTTCTCAGAAGTAAATCATATGTGCCATGTTGTTTCATTTAGGTTTAAAGAGTTAGCTGCTATACTGCCGGTTATGCTTTCCTATAGTGTAAATGCTAGTTTTACAGATAGGAATGTTAGCACAAAAACTGAAAGAAAGGAGATAGCCGCAAAATCTCTGCACACAATGCTTAGTTCTCAAGAGTAAATCATATGTGCCATGTTGTTTCATTTAGGTTTAAAGAGTTAGCTGCTATACCACCAGCTATGCTTTCCTATAGTGTAAATGGTAGTTTTACAGATAGGAATGTTAGCACAAAAACTGAAGAAAAGGAGATAGCTGAAAAATCTCTGCACACAATGCTTAGTTCTCAGAAGTAAATCATATGTGCCATGTTGTTTCATTTAGGTTTAAAGAGTTAGCTGCTATAAGGCCGGCTTTGCTTTCCTATAGGGTAAATGGTAGTTTTACAAATAGGAATGTTAGCACAAAAACTGAAAGAAAGGAGATAGCCCCAAAATCTCTGCACACAATGCTTAGTTCCCAGAAGTAAATCATATGTGCCATGTTGTTTCATTTAGGTTTAAAGAGTTAGCTGCTATACCGCCGGTTATGCTTTCCTATAGTGTAAATGGTAGTTTTACAGAGAGGAATGTTAGCACAAAAACTGAAGAAATGGAGATAATTGAAAAATCTCTGTACACAATGCTTAGTTCTCAGAAGTAAATCATATGTGCCATGTTGTTTCATTTAGGTTTAAAGAGTTAGCTGCTATACCGCCGGTTATGCTTTCCTATAGTGTAAATGCTCCTTTTTCAGATAAGAATGTTAGCACAAAAACTGAAAGGAGATAGCCGCAAAATCTCTGCACAGAATTCTTAGGTCTCAGAAGTAAATGATATGTGCCATGTTGTTTCATTTATGTTTAAAGAGTTAGCTGCTATACCGCCGGTTATGCTTTCCTATAGTGTAAATGGTAGTTTTACAGATTGAAATGTTAGCACAAAAACTGAAGAAAAGGAGATAGCTGAAAAATCTCTGTACACAATGCTTAGTTCTCAGAAGTAAATCGTATATGCCATGTTGTTTCATTTAGGTTTAAAGAGTTAGCTGCTATACCGCCGGTTATGCTTTCCCATAGTGTAAATGGTACTTTTACAGATAGGAATGTTAGCACAAAAACTGAAGAAAAGGAGATAGCTGAAAAATCTCTGCACACAATGCTTAGTTCTCAGAAGTAAATCATATGTGCCATGTTGTTTCATTTAGGTTTAAAGAGTTAGCTGCTATACCTCCGGCTTTGCTTTCCTATAGTGTAAATGCTAGTTTTACAGATAGGAATGTTAGCACAAAAACTGAAAGAAAGGAGATAGCCGAAAAATCTCTGCACACAATGTTTGGTTCTCAGAAGTAAATCATATGTGCCATGTTGTTTCATTTAGGTTTAAAGAGTTAGCTGCTATACTGCCGGTTATGCTTTCCTATAGTGTAAATGCTAGTTTTACAGATAGGAATGTTAGCACAAAAACTGAAAGAAAGGAGATAGCCGCAAAATCTCTGCACACAATGCTTAGTTCTCAAGAGTAAATCATATGTGCCATGTTGTTTCATTTAGGTTTAAAGAGTTAGCTGCTATACCACCAGCTATGCTTTCCTATAGTGTAAATGGTAGTTTTACAGATAGGAATGTTAGCCCAAAAACTGAAGAAAAGGAGATAGCTGAAAAATCTCTGCACACAATGCTTAGTTCTCAGAAGTAAATCATATGTGCCATGTTGTTTCATTTAGGTTTAAAGAGTTAGCTCCTATACCGCCGGTTATGCTTTCCTATAGTGTAAATGGTATTTTTCCAGGTAGGTATGGTGGCACAAAAACTGAAGAAATGGAGATACCTGCAAAATCTCTGCACACAATGCTTAGTTCTCAAGAGTAAATCATATGTGCCATGTTGTTTCATTTAGGTTTAAAGAGTTAGCTGCTATACCACCAGCTATGCCTTCCTATAGTGTAAATGCTAGTTTTACAGATAGGAATGTTATCACAAAAACTGAAAGAAAGGAGATAGCCGCAAAATCTCTGCACACAATGCTTAGTTCTCAGAAGTAAATCATGTGTGCCATGTTGTTTCATTTAGGTTTAAAGAGTTAGCTGCTATACCGCCGGTTATGCTTTCCTATAGTGTAAATGGTAGTTTTACAGATTGAAATGTTAGCACAAAAACTGAAGAAAAGGAGATAGCTGAAAAATCTCTGCACACAATGCTTAGTTCTCAGAAGTAAATCGTATGTGCCATGTTGTTTCATTTAGGTTTAAAGAGTTAGCTGCTATACCGCCGGTTATGCTTTCCTATAGTGTAAATGGTACTATTACAGATAAGGAATGTTAGCACAAAAACTGAAGAAAAGGAGATAGCTGAAAAATATCTGCACACAATGCTTAGTTCTCAGAAATAAATCATATGTGCCATGTTGTTTCATTTAGGTTTAAAGAGTTAGCTGCTATACCTCCGGCTTTGCTTTCCTATAGTGTAAATGCTAGTTTTACAGATAGGAATGTTAGCACAAAAACTGAAAGAAAGGAGAGAGCCGAAAAATCTCTGCACACAATGTTTGGTTCTCAGAAGTAAATCATATGTGCCATGTTGTTTCATTTAGGTTTAAAGAGTTAGCTGCTATACTGCCGGTTATGCTTTCCTATAGGGTAAAAGCTAGTTTTACAGATAGGAATGTTAACACAAAAATTGAAAGAAAGGAGATAGCCGCAAAATCTCTGCACACAATGCTTAGTTCTCAGAAGTAAATCTTATGTGCCTTGTTGTTTCATTGAGGTTTAAAGAGTTAGCTGCTATACCGCCGGTTATGCTTTCCTATAGCGTAAATGGTACTTTTACAGATACGAATGTTAGCACAAAAACTGAAGAAAAGGAGATAGCTGAAAAATCTCTGCACACAATGCTTAGTTCTCAGAAGTAAATCATATGTGCCATGTTGTTTCATTTAGGTTTAAAGAGTTAGCTGCTATACCTCCGGCTTTGCTTTCCTATAGTGTAAATGCTAGTTTTACAGATAGGAATGTTAGCACAAAAACTGAAAGAAAGGAGAGAGCCGAAAAATCTCTACACACAATGTTTGGTTCTCAGAAGTAAATCATATGTGCCATGTTGTTTCATTTAGGTTTAAAGAGTTAGCTGCTATACTGCCGGATATGCTTTCCTATAGTGTAAATGCTAGTTTTACAGATAGGAATGTTAGCACAAAAACTGAAAGAAAGGAGATAGCCCCAAAATCTCTGCACACAATGATTAGTTCTCAGAAGTAAATCATATGTGCCATGTTGTTTCATTTAGGTTTAAAGAGTTAGCTCCTATACCGCCGGTTATGCTTTCCTATAGTGTAAATGGTATTTTTCCAGGTAGGTATGGTGGCACAAAAACTGAAGAAATGGAGATACCTGCAAAATCTCTGCACACAATGCTTAGTTCTCAAGAGTAAATCATATGTGCCATGTTGTTTCATTTAGGTTTAAAGAGTTAGCTGCTATACCACCAGCTATGCCTTCCTATAGTGTAAATGCTAGTTTTACAGATAGGAATGTTATCACAAAAACTGAAAGAAAGGAGATAGCCGCAAAATCTCTGCACACAATGCTTAGTTCTCAGAAGTAAATCGTATGTGCCATGTTGTTTCATTTAGGTTTAAAGAGTTAGCTGCTATACCGCCGGTTATGCTTTCCTATAGTGTAAATGGTACTATTACAGATAAGGAATGTTAGCACAAAAACTGAAGAAAAGGAGATAGCTGAAAAATATCTGCACACAATGCTTAGTTCTCAGAAGTAAATCATGTGTGCCATGTTGTTTCATTTAGGTTTAAAGAGTTAGCTGCTATACTGCCGGATATGCTTTCCTATAGTGTAAATGCTAGTTTTACAGATAGGAATGTTAGCACAAAAACTGAAAGAAAGGAGATAGCCCCAAAATCTCTGCACACAATGATTAGTTCTCAGAAGTAAATCATATGTGCCATGTTGTTTCATTTAGGTTTAAAGAGTTAGCTCCTATACCGCCGGTTATGCTTTCCTATAGTGTAAATGGTATTTTTCCAGGTAGGTATGGTGGCACAAAAACTGAAGAAATGGAGATACCTGCAAAATCTCTGCACACAATGCTTAGTTCTCAGAAGTAAATCATATGTGCCATGTTGTTTCATTTAGGTTAAAGAGTTAGCTGCTATAAGGCCGGCTTTGCTTTCCTATAGTGTAAATGGTAGTTTTACAAATAGGAATGTTAGCACAAAAACTGAAAGAAATGAGATAGCCGCAAAATCTCTGCACACAATGCTTAGTTCCCAGAAGTAAATCATATGTGCCATGTTGTTTCATTTAGGTTTAAAGAGTTAGCTGCTATACCGCCGGTTATGCTTTCCTATAGTGTAAATGGTAGTTTTACAGATAGGAATGTTAGCACAAAAACTGAAGAAATGGAGATAATTGAAAAATCTCTGCACACAATGCTTAGTTCTCAGAAGTAAATCATATGTGCCATGTTGTTTCATTTAGGTTTAAAGAGTTAGCTGCTATATCGCCGGTTATGCTTTCCTATAGTGTAAATGCTACTTTTTCAGATAAGAATGTTAGCACAAAAACTGAAAGGAGATAGCCGCAAAATCTCTGCACAGAATTCTTAGGTCTCAGAAGTAAATGATATGTGCCATGTTGTTTCATTTATGTTTAAAGAGTTAGCTGCTATACCGCCGGTTATGCTTTCCTATAGTGTAAATGGTAGTTTTACAGATTGAAATGTTAGCACAAAAACTGAAGAAAAGGAGATAGCTGAAAAATCTCTGTACACGATGTTTAGTTCTCAGAAGTGAAACGTATGTGCCATGTTGTTTCATTTAGGTTTAAAGAGTTAGCTGCTATACCGCCGGTTATGCTTTCCCATAGTGTAAATGGTACTTTTACAGAGAGGAATGTTAGCACAAAAACTGAAGAAAAGGAGATACCTGAAAAATCTCTGCACACAATGCTTAGTTCTCAGAAGTAAATCATATGTGCCATGTTGTTTCATTTAGGTTTAAAGAGTTAGCTGCTATACCTCCGCCTTTGCTTTCCTATAGTGTAAATGCTAGTTTTACAGATAGGAATGTTAGCACAAAAACTGAAAGAAAGGAGATAGCCGAAAAATCTCTGCACACAATGTTTGGTTCTCAGAAGTAAATCATATGTGCCATGTTGTTTCATTTAGGTTTAAAGAGTTAGCTGCTATACCTCCGGCTTTGCTTTCCTATAGTGTAAATGCTAGTTTCATAGATAGGAATGTTAGCACAAAAACTGAAAGAAAGGAGATAGCCGCAAAATCTCTGCACACAATGCTTAGTTCTCAAGAGTAAATCATATGTGCTATGTTGTTTCATTTAGGTTTAAAGAGTTAGCTGCTATACCACCAGCTATGCTTTCCTATAGTGTAAATGGTAGTTTTACAGATAGGAATGTTAGCACAAAAACTGAATAAAAGGAGATAGCTGAAAAATCTCTGCACACAATGCTTAGTTCTCAGAAGTAAATCATATGTGCCATGTTGTTTCATTTAGGTTTAAAGAGTTAGCTCCTATACCGCCGGTTATGCTTTCCTATAGTGTAAATGGTATTTTTCCCGGTAGGTATGTTGGCACAAAAACTGAAGAAAAGGAGATACCTGCAAAATCTCTGCACACAATGCTTAGTTCTCAAGAGTAAATCATATGTGCCATATTGTTTCATTTAGGTTTAAAGAGTTAGCTGCTATACTGCCGGTTATGCTTTCCTATAGGGTAAAAGCTAGTTTAGGAATGTTAACACAAAAACTGAAAGAAAGGAGATAGCCGAAAAATCTCTGCACACAATGCTTAGTTCTCAGATGTAAATCGTATGTGCCATGTTGTTTCATTTAGGTTTAAAGAGTTAGCTGCTATACCGCCGGTTATGCTTTCCTATAGTGTAAATGGTACTTTTACAGATAGGAATGTTAGCACAAAAACTGAAGAAATGGAGATAATTGAAAAATCTCTGCACACAATGCTTAGTTCTCAGAAGTAAATCATATGTGCCATGTTGTTTCATTTAGGTTTAAAGAGTTAGTTGCTATACCTCCGGCTTTGCTTTCCTATAGTGTGAATGTTAGTTTTACAGATAGGAATGTTAGCACAAAAACTGAAAGAAAGGAGATAGCCGCAAAATCTCTGCACACAATGCTTAGTTCTCAGAAGTAAATCATATGTGCCATGTTGTTTCATTTAGGTTTAAAGAGTTAGCTGCTATACCGCCGGTTATGCTTTCCTATAGTGTAAATGCTACTTTTACAGATAAGAATGTTAGCACAAAAACTGAAAGAAAGGAGATAGCCGCAAAATCTCTGCACAGAATTCTTAGGTCTCAGAAGTAAATGATATGTGCCATGTTGTTTCATTTAGGTTTAAAGAGTTAGCTGCTATACCGCCGGTTATGCTTTCCTATAGTGTAAAAGGTAGTTTTACAGATTGAAATGTTAGCACAAAAACTGAAGAAAAGGAGATAGCTGAAAAATCTCTCTACACAATGCTTAGTTCTCAGAAGTAAATTGTATGTGCCATGTTGTTTCATTTAGGTTTAAAGCGTTAGCTGCTATACCGCCGGTTATGCTTTCCTATAGTGTAAATGGTACTTTTACAGATAAGGAATGTTAGCACAAAAACTGAAGAAAAGGAGATAGCTGAAAAATGTCTGCACACAATGCTTAGTTCTCAGAAGTAAATCATATGTGCCATGTTGTTTCATTTAGGTTTAAAGAGTTAGCTGCTATACCTCCGGCTTTGCTTTCCTATAGTGTAAATGCTAGTTTTACAGATAGGAATGTTAGCACAAAAACTGAAAGAAAGGAGATAGCCGAAAAATCTCTGCACACAATGTTTGGCTCTCAGAAGTAAATCATATGTGCCATGTTGTTTCATTTAGGTTTAAAGAGTTAGCTGCTATACTGTCGGTTATACTTTCCTATAGTGTAAATGCTAGTTTTACAGATAGGAATGTTAGCACAAAAACTGAAATAAAGGAGATAGCCGCAAAATCTCTGCACACAATGCTTAGTTCTCAGAAGTAAATCATATGTGCCACGTTGTTTCATTTAGGTTTAAAGAGTTAGCTGCTATACCACCGGCTATGCTTTCCTACAGTGTAAATGGTAGTTTTACAGATAGGAATGTTAGCACAAAAACTGAAGAAAAGGAGATAGCTGAAAAATCTCTGCACACAATGCTTAGTTCTCAGAAGTAAATCATATGTGCCATGTTGTTTCATTTAGGTTTAAAGAGTTAGCTGCTATAAGGCCGGCTTTGCTTTCCTATAGTGTAAATGGTAGTTTTACAAATAGGAATGTTAGCACAAAAACTGAAAGAAAGGAGATAGCCGCAAAATCTCTGCACACAATGCTTAGTTCCCAGAAGTAAATCATATGTGCCATGTTGTTTCATTTAGGTTTAAAGAGTTAGCTGCTATACCGCCGGTTATGCTTTCCTATAGTGTAAATGGTAGTTTTACAGATTGAAATGTTAGCACAAAAACTGAAGAAAAGGAGATAGCTGAAAAATCTCTGTACACAATGCTTAGTTCTCAGAAGTAAATCGTATGTGCCATGTTGTTTCATTTAGGTTTAAAGAGTTAGCTGCTATACCGCCTTTTATGCTTTCCTATAGTGTAAATGGTACTTTTACTGATAAGGAATGTTAGCACAAAAACTGAAAGAAAGGAGTTAGCCGAAAAATCTCTGCACACAATGTTTGGTTCTCAGAAGTAAATCATATGTGCCATGTTGTTTCATTTAGGTTTAAAGAGTTAGCTGCTATACTGCCGGTTATGCTTTCCTATAGTGTAAATGCTAGTTTTACAGATAGGAATGTTAGCACAAAAACTGAAGAAAAGGAGATAGCCGCAAAATCTCTGCACACAATGCTTAGTTCTCAAGAGTAAATCATATGTGCCATGTTGTTTCATTTAGGTTTAAAGAGTTAGCTCCTATACCGCCGGTTATGCTTTCCTATAGTGTAAATGGTAGTTTTACAGATAGGAATGTTAGCACAAAAACTGAAGAAATGGAGATACCTGCAAAATCTCTGCACACAATGCTTAGTTCTCAAGAGTAAATCATATGTGCCATGTTGTTTCATTTAGGTTTAAAGAGTTAGCTGCTATACCACCAGCTATGCTTTCCTATAGTGTAAATGCTAGTTTTACAGATAGGAATGTTAGCACAAAAACTGAAAGAAAGGAGATAGCCGCAAAATCTCTGCACACAATGCTTAGTTCTCAGAAGTAAATCATGTGTGCCATGTTGTTTCATTTAGGTTTAAAGTGTTAGCTGCTATACCGCCGGTTATGCTTTCCTATAGTGTAAATGCTAGTTTTACAGATAGGAATGTTAGCACAAAAACTGAAAGAAAGGAGATAGCCGCAAAATCTCTGCACACAATGTTTGGTTCTCAGAAGTAAATCATGTGTGCCATGTTGTTTCATTTAGGTTTAAAGAGTTAGCTGCTATACCGCCGGTTATGCTTTCCTATAATGTAAATGCTAGTTTTACAGATAGGAATGTTAGCACAAAAACTGAAAGAAAGGAGATAGATGAAAAATCTCTGCACACAATGCTTAGTTCTCAAGAGTAAATCATATGTGCCATGTTGTTTCATTTAGGTTTAAAGAGTTAGCTGCTATACTGCCGGTTATGCTTTCCTATAGTGTAAATGCTAGTTTTACAGATAGGAATGTTAGCACAAAAACTGAAAGAAAGGAGATAGCCGCAAAATCTCTGCACACAGTGCTTAGTTCTCAGAAGTAAATCATATGTGCCATGTTGTTTCATTTAGGTTTAAAGAGTTAGCTGCTATACCGCCGGTTATGCTTTCCTATAGTGTAAATGCTAGTTTTACAGATAGGAATGTTAGCACAAAAACTGAAAGAAAGAGATAGCCGCAAAATCTCTGCACAGAATTCTTAGGTCTCAGAAGTAAATGATATGTGCCATGTTGTTTCATTTAGGTTTAAAGAGTTAGCTGCTATACCGCCGGTTATGCTTTCCTATAGTGTAAATGGTAGTTTTACAGATTGAAATGTTAGCACAAAAACTGAAGAAAAGGAGATAGCTGAAAAATCTCTGTACACAATGCTTAGTTCTCAGACGTAAATCGTATGTGCCATGTTGTTTCATTTAGGTTTAAAGAGTTAGCTGCTAAACCGCCGGTTATGCTTTCCTATAGTGTAAATGGTACTTTTACAGATAAGGAATGTTAGCACAAAAACTAAAGAAAAGGAGATAGCTGAAAAATATCTGCACACAATGCTTAGTTCTCAGAAGTAAATCATATGTGCCATGTTGTTTCATTTAGGTTTAAAGAGTTAGCTGCTATACCTCCGGCTTTGCTTTCCGATAGCGTAAATGCTAGTTTTACAGATAGGAATGTTAGCAAAAAAACTGAAAGAAAGGAGATAGCCGAAAAATCTCTGCACACAATGTTTGGTTCTCAGAAGTAAATCATATGTGCCATGTTGTTTCATTTAGGTTTAAAGAGTTAGCTGCTATACTGCCGGTTATGCTTTCCTATAGGGTAAAAGCTAGTTTAGGAATGTTAACACAAAAACTGAAAGAAAGGAGATAGCCGAAAAATCTCTGCACACAATGCTTAGTTCTCAGATGTAAATCGTATGTGCCATGTTGTTTCATTTAGGTTTAAAGAGTTAGCTGCTATACCGCCGGTTATGCTTTCCTATAGTGTAAATGGTACTTTTGCAGATAGGAATGTTAGCACAAAAACTGAAGAAATGGAGATAATTGAAAAATCTCTGCACACAATGCTTAGTTCTCAGAAGTAAATCATATGTGCCATGTTGTTTCATTTAGGTTTAAAGAGTTAGTTGCTATACCTCCGGCTTTGCTTTCCTATAGTGTGAATGTTAGTTTTACAGATAGGAATGTTAGCACAAAAACTGAAAGAAAGGAGATAGCCGCAAAATCTCTGCACACAATGCTTAGTTCTCAGAAGTAAATCATATGTGCCATGTTGTTTCATTTAGGTTTAAAGAGTTAGCTGCTATACCGCCGGTTATGCTTTCCTATAGTGTAAATGCTACTTTTACAGATAAGAATGTTAGCACAAAAACTGAAAGAAAGGAGATAGCCGCAAAATCTCTGCACAGAATTCTTAGGTCTCAGAAGTAAATGATATGTGCCATGTTGTTTCATTTAGGTTTAAAGAGTTAGCTGCTATACCGCCGGTTATGCTTTCCTATAGTGTAAAAGGTAGTTTTACAGATTGAAATGTTAGCACAAAAACTGAAGAAAAGGAGATAGCTGAAAAATCTCTCTACACAATGCTTAGTTCTCAGAAGTAAATTGTATGTGCCATGTTGTTTCATTTAGGTTTAAAGCGTTAGCTGCTATACCGCCGGTTATGCTTTCCTATAGTGTAAATGGTACTTTTACAGATAAGGAATGTTAGCACAAAAACTGAAGAAAAGGAGATAGCTGAAAAATGTCTGCACACAATGCTTAGTTCTCAGAAGTAAATCATATGTGCCATGTTGTTTCATTTAGGTTTAAAGAGTTAGCTGCTATACCTCCGGCTTTGCTTTCCTATAGTGTAAATGCTAGTTTTACAGATAGGAATGTTAGCACAAAAACTGAAAGAAAGGAGATAGCCGAAAAATCTCTGCACACAATGTTTGGCTCTCAGAAGTAAATCATATGTGCCCTGTTGTTTCATTTAGGTTTAAAGAGTTAGCTGCTATACTGTCGGTTATGCTTTCCTATAGTGTAAATGCTAGTTTTACAGATAGGAATGTTAGCACAAAAACTGAAATAAAGGAGATAGCCGCAAAATCTCTGCACACAATGCTTAGTTCTCAGAAGTAAATCATATGTGCCACGTTGTTTCATTTAGGTTTAAAGAGTTAGCTGCTATACCACCGGCTATGCTTTCCTACAGTGTAAATGGTAGTTTTACAGATAGGAATGTTAGCACAAAAACTGAAGAAAAGGAGATAGCTGAAAAATCTCTGCACACAATGCTTAGTTCTCAGAAGTAAATCATATGTGCCGTGTTGTTTCATTTAGGTTTAAAGAGTTAGCTGCTATAAGGCCGGCTTTGCTTTCCTATAGTGTAAATGGTAGTTTTACAAATAGGAATGTTAGCACAAAAACTGAAAGAAAGGAGATAGCCGCAAAATCTCTGCACACAATGCTTAGTTCCCAGAAGTAAATCATATGTGCCATGTTGTTTCATTTAGGTTTAAAGAGTTAGCTGCTATACCGCCGGTTATGCTTTCCTATAGTGTAAATGGTAGTTTTACAGATAGGAATGTTAGCACAAAAAGTGAAGAAATGGAGATAATTGAAAAATCTCTGCACACAATGCTTAGTTCTCAGAAGTAAATCATATGTGCCATGTTGTTTCATTTAGGTTTAAAGAGTTAGCTGCTATACCGCCGGTTATGCTTTCCTATAGTGTAAATGCTACTTTTTCAGATAAGAATGTTAGCACAAAAACTGAAAGGAGATAGCCGCAAAATCTCTGCACAGAATTCTTAGGTCTCAGAAGTAAATGATATGTGCCATGTTGTTTCATTTAGGTTTAAAGAGTTAGCTGCTATACCGCCGGTTATGCTTTCCTATAGTGTAAAAGGTAGTTTTACAGATTGAAATGTTAGCACAAAAACTGAAGAAAAGGAGATAGCTGAAAAATCTCTCTACACAATGCTTAGTTCTCAGAAGTAAATTGTATGTGCCATGTTGTTTCATTTAGGTTTAAAGCGTTAGCTGCTATACCGCCGGTTATGCTTTCCTATAGTGTAAATGGTACTTTTACAGATAAGGAATGTTAGCACAAAAACTGAAGAAAAGGAGATAGCTGAAAAATGTCTGCACACAATGCTTAGTTCTCAGAAGTAAATCATATGTGCCATGTTGTTTCATTTAGGTTTAAAGAGTTAGCTGCTATACCTCCGGCTTTGCTTTCCTATAGTGTAAATGCTAGTTTTACAGATAGGAATGTTAGCACAAAAACTGAAAGAAAGGAGATAGCCGAAAAATCTCTGCACACAATGTTTGGCTCTCAGAAGTAAATCATATGTGCCCTGTTGTTTCATTTAGGTTTAAAGAGTTAGCTGCTATACTGTCGGTTATGCTTTCCTATAGTGTAAATGCTAGTTTTACAGATAGGAATGTTAGCACAAAAACTGAAAGAAAGGAGATAGCCGCAAAATCTCTGCACACAATGCTTAGTTCTCAGAAGTAAATCATATGTGCCACGTTGTTTCATTTAGGTTTAAAGAGTTAGCTGCTATACCACCGGCTATGCTTTCCTACAGTGTAAATGGTAGTTTTACAGATAGGAATGTTAGCACAAAAACTGAAGAAAAGGAGATAGCTGAAAAATCTCTGCACACAATGCTTAGTTCTCAGAAGTAAATCATATGTGCCGTGTTGTTTCATTTAGGTTTAAAGAGTTAGCTGCTATAAGGCCGGCTTTGCTTTCCTATAGTGTAAATGGTAGTTTTACAAATAGGAATGTTAGCACAAAAACTGAAAGAAAGGAGATAGCCGCAAAATCTCTGCACACAATGCTTAGTTCCCAGAAGTAAATCATATGTGCCATGTTGTTTCATTTAGGTTTAAAGAGTTAGCTGCTATACCGCCGGTTATGCTTTCCTATAGTGTAAATGGTAGTTTTACAGATAGGAATGTTAGCACAAAAAGTGAAGAAATGGAGATAATTGAAAAATCTCTGCACACAATGCTTAGTTCTCAGAAGTAAATCATATGTGCCATGTTGTTTCATTTAGGTTTAAAGAGTTAGCTGCTATACCGCCGGTTATGCTTTCCTATAGTGTAAATGCTACTTTTTCAGATAAGAATGTTAGCACAAAAACTGAAAGGAGATAGCCGCAAAATCTCTGCACAGAATTCTTAGGTCTCAGAAGTAAATGATATGTGCCATGTTGTTTCATTTATGTTTAAAGAGTTAGCTGCTATACCGCCGGTTATGCTTTCCTATAGTGTAAATGGTAGTTTTACAGATTGAAATGTTAGCACAAAAACTGAAGAAAAGGAGATAGCTGAAAAATCTCTCTACACAATGCTTAGTTCTCAGAAGTAAATTGTATGTGCCATGTTGTTTCATTTAGGTTTAAAGAGTAAGCTGCTATACCGCCGGTTATGCTTTCCTATAGTGTAAATGGTACTTTTACAGATAAGGAATGTTAGCACAAAAACTGAAGAAAAGGAGATAGCTGAAAAATGTCTGCACACAATGCTTAGTTCTCAGAAGTAAATCATATGTGCCATGTTGTTTCATTTAGGTTTAAAGAGTTAGCTGCTATACCTCCGGCTTTGCTTTCCTATAGTGTAAATGCTAGTTTTACAGATAGGAATGTTAGCACAAAAACTGAAAGAAAGGAGATAGCCGAAAAATCTCTGCACACAATGTTTGGTTCTCAGAAGTAAATCATATGTGCCATGTTGTTTCATTTAGGTTTAAAGAGTTAGCTGCTATACTGTCGGTTATGCTTTCCTATAGTGTAAATGCTAGTTTTACAGATAGGAATGTTAGCACAAAAACTGAAAGAAAGGAGATAGCCGCAAAATCTCTGCACACAATGCTTAGTTCTCAGAAGTAAATCATATGTGCCACGTTGTTTCATTTAGGTTTAAAGAGTTAGCTGCTATACCACCGGCTATGCTTTCCTACAGTGTAAATGGTAGTTTTACAGATAGGAATGTTAGCACAAAAACTGAAGAAAAGGAGATAGCTGAAAAATCTCTGCACACAATGCTTAGTTCTCAGAAGTAAATCATATGTGCCGTGTTGTTTCATTTAGGTTTAAAGAGTTAGCTGCTATAAGGCCGGCTTTGCTTTCCTATAGTGTAAATGGTAGTTTTACAAATAGGAATGTTAGCACAAAAACTGAAAGAAAGGAGATAGCCGCAAAATCTCTGCACACAATGCTTAGTTCCCAGAAGTAAATCATATGTGCCATGTTGTTTCATTTAGGTTTAAAGAGTTAGCTGCTATACCGCCGGTTATGCTTTCCTATAGTGTAAATGGTAGTTTTACAGATAGGAATGTTAGCACAAAAAGTGAAGAAATGGAGATAATTGAAAAATCTCTGCACACAATGCTTAGTTCTCAGAAGTAAATCATATGTGCCATGTTGTTTCATTTAGGTTTAAAGAGTTAGCTGCTATACCGCCGGTTATGCTTTCCTATAGTGTAAATGCTACTTTTTCAGATAAGAATGTTAGCACAAAAACTGAAAGGAGATAGCCGCAAAATCTCTGCACAGAATTCTTAGGTCTCAGAAGTAAATGATATGTGCCATGTTGTTTCATTTATGTTTAAAGAGTTAGCTGCTATACCGCCGGTTATGCTTTCCTATAGTGTAAATGGTAGTTTTACAGATTGAAATGTTAGCACAAAAACTGAAGAAAAGGAGATAGCTGAAAAATCTCTCTACACAATGCTTAGTTCTCAGAAGTAAATTGTATGTGCCATGTTGTTTCATTTAGGTTTAAAGAGTAAGCTGCTATACCGCCGGTTATGCTTTCCTATAGTGTAAATGGTACTTTTACAGATAAGGAATGTTAGCACAAAAACTGAAGAAAAGGAGATAGCTGAAAAATGTCTGCACACAATGCTTAGTTCTCAGAAGTAAATCATATGTGCCATGTTGTTTCATTTAGGTTTAAAGAGTTAGCTGCTATACCTCCGGCTTTGCTTTCCTATAGTGTAAATGCTAGTTTTACAGATAGGAATGTTAGCACAAAAACTGAAAGAAAGGAGATAGCCGAAAAATCTCTGCACACAATGTTTGGTTCTCAGAAGTAAATCATATGTGCCATGTTGTTTCATTTAGGTTTAAAGAGTTAGCTGCTATACTGTCGGTTATGCTTTCCTATAGTGTAAATGCTAGTTTTACAGATAGGAATGTTAGCACAAAAACTGAAAGAAAGGAGATAGCCGCAAAATCTCTGCACACAATGCTTAGTTCTCAGAAGTAAATCATATGTGCCACGTTGTTTCATTTAGGTTTAAAGAGTTAGCTGCTATACCACCGGCTATGCTTTCCTACAGTGTAAATGGTAGTTTTACAGATAGGAATGTTAGCACAAAAACTGAAGAAAAGGAGATAGCTGAAAAATCTCTGCACACAATGCTTAGTTCTCAGAAGTAAATCATATGTGCCGTGTTGTTTCATTTAGGTTTAAAGAGTTAGCTGCTATAAGGCCGGCTTTGCTTTCCTATAGTGTAAATGGTAGTTTTACAAATAGGAATGTTAGCACAAAAACTGAAAGAAAGGAGATAGCCGCAAAATCTCTGCACACAATGCTTAGTTCCCAGAAGTAAATCATATGTGCCATGTTGTTTAATTTAGGTTTAAAGAGTTAGCTGCTATACCGCCGGTTATGCTTTCCTATAGTGTAAATGGTAGTTTTACAGATAGGAATGTTAGCACAAAAAGTGAAGAAATGGAGATAATTGAAAAATCTCTGCACACAATGCTTAGTTCTCAGAAGTAAATCATATGTGCCATGTTGTTTCATTTAGGTTTAAAGAGTTAGCTGCTATACCGCCGGTTATGCTTTCCTATAGTGTAAATGCTACTTTTTCAGATAAGAATGTTAGCACAAAAACTGAAAGGAGATAGCCGCAAAATCTCTGCACAGAATTCTTAGGTCTCAGAAGTAAATGATATGTGCCATGTTGTTTCATTTATGTTTAAAGAGTTAGCTGCTATACCGCCGGTTATGCTTTCCTATAGTGTAAATGGTAGTTTTACAGATTGAAATGTTAGCACAAAAACTGAAGAAAAGGAGATAGCTGAAAAATCTCTGTACACAATGCTTAGTTCTCAGAAGTAAATCGTATATGCCATGTTCTTTCATTTAGGTTTAAAGAGTTAGCTGCTATACCGCCGGTTATGCTTTCCCATAGTGTAAATGGTAGTTTTACAGATTGAAATGTTAGCACAAAAACTGAAGAAAAGGAGATAGCTGAAAAATCTCTGTACACAATGCTTAGTTCTCAGAAGTAAATCGTATATGCCATGTTCTTTCATTTAGGTTTAAAGAGTTAGCTGCTATACCGCCGATTATGCTTTCCCATAGTGTAAATGGTACTTTTACAGATAGGAATGTTAGCACAAAAACTGAAGAAAAGGAGATAGCTGAAAAATCTCTGCACACAATGCTTAGTTCTCAGAAGTAAATCATATGTGCCATGTTGTTTCATTTAGGTTTAAAGAGTTAGCTGCTATACCTCCGGCTTTGCTTTCCTATAGTGTAAATGCTAGTTTTACAGATAGGAATGTTAGCACAAAAACTGAAAGAAAGGAGATAGCCGAAAAATCTCTGCACACAATGTTTGGTTCTCAGAAGTAAATCATATGTGCCATGTTGTTTCATTTAGGTTTAAAGAGTTAGCTGCTATACCGCCGGTTATGCTTTCCTATAGTGTAAATGGTTGTTTTACAGATAGGAATGTTAGCACAAAAAGTGAAGAAATGGAGATAATTGAAAAATCTCTGCACACAATGCTTAGTTCCCAGAAGTAAATCATATGTGCCATGTTGTTTCATTTAGGTTTAAAGAGTTAGCTGCTATACCGCCGGTTATGCTTTCCTATAGTGTAAATGCTACTTTTTCAGATAAGAATGTTAGCACAAAAACTGAAAGGAGATAGCCGCAAAATCTCTGCACAGAATTCTTAGGTCTCAGAAGTAAATGATATGTGCCATGTTGTTTCATTTATGTTTAAAGAGTTAGCTGCTATACCGCCGGTTATGCTTTCCTATAGTGTAAATGGTAGTTTTACAGATTGAAATGTTAGCACAAAAACTGAAGAAAAGGAGATAGCTGAAAAATCTCTGTACACAATGCTTAGTTCTCAGAAGTAAATCGTATATGCCATGTTCTTTCATTTAGGTTTAAAGAGTTAGCTGCTATACCGCCGGTTATGCTTTTCCATAGTGTAAATGGTACTTTTACAGATAGGAATGTTAGCACAAAAACTGAAGAAAAGGAGATAGCTGAAAAATCTCTGCACGCAATGCTTAGTTCTCAGAAGTAAATCATATGTGCCATGTTGTTTCATTTAGGTTTAAAGAGTTAGCTGCTATACCACCAGCTATGCTTTCCTATAGTGTAAATGGTAGTTTTACAGATAGGAATGTTAGCCCAAAAACTGAAGAAAAGGAGATAGCTGAAAAATCTCTGCACACAATGCTTAGTTCTCAGAAGTAAATCATATGTGCCGTGTTGTTTCATTTAGGTTTAAAGAGTTAGCTGCTATAAGGCCGGCTTTGCTTTCCTATAGTGTAAATGGTAGTTTTACAAATAGGAATGTTAGCACAAAAACTGAAAGAAAGGAGATAGCCGCAAAATCTCTGCACACAATGCTTAGTTCCCAGAAGTAAATCATATGTGCCATGTTGTTTCATTTAGGTTTAAAGAGTTAGCTGCTATACCGCCGGTTATGCTTTCCTATAGTGTAAAGGGTAGTTTTACAGATAGGAATGTTAGCACAAAAACTGAAGAAATGGAGATAATTGAAAAATCTCTGCACATAATGCTTAGTTCTCAGAAGTAAATCATATGTGCCATGTTGTTTCATTTAGGTTTAAAGAGTTAGCTCCTATACCGCCGGTTATGCTTTCCTATAGTGTAAATTGTATTTTTCCAGGTAGCTATGGTGGCACAAAAACTGAAGAAATGGAGATACCTGCAAAATCTCTGCACACAATGCTTAGTTCTCAAGAGTAAATCATATGTGCCATGTTGTTTCATTTAGGTTTAAAGAGTTAGCTGCTATACCACCAGCTATGCTTTCCTATAGTGTAAATGCTAGTTTTACAGATAGGAATGTTAGCACAAAAACTGAAAGAAAGGAGATAGCCGCAAAATCTCTGCACACAATGCTTAGTTCTCAGAAGTAAATCATGTGTGCCATGTTGTTTCATTTAGGTTTAAAGAGTTAGCTGCTATACCGCCGGTTAAGCTTTCCTATAGTGTAAATGGTAGTTTTACAGATTGAAATGTTAGCACAAAAACTGAAGAAAAGGAGATAGCTGAAAAATCTCTGCACACAATGCTTAGTTCTCAGAAGTAAATCGTATGTGCCATGTTGTTTCATTTAGGTTTAAAGAGTTCGCTGCTATACCGCCGGTTATGCTTTCCTATAGTGTAAAAGGTACTTTTACAGATAAGGAATGTTAGCACAAAAACTGAAGAAAAGGAGATAGGTGAAAAATATCTGCACACAATGCTTAGTTCTCAGAAGTAAATCATATGTGCCATGTTGTTTCATTTAGGTTTAAAGAGTTAGCTGCTATACCTCCGGCTTTGCTTTCCTATAGTGTAAATGCTAGTTTTACAGATAGGAATGTTAGCACAAAAACTGAAAGAAAGGAGATAGCCGAAAAATCTCTGCACACAATGTTTGGTTCTCAGAAGTAAATCATATGTGCCATGTTGTTTCATTTAGGTTTAAAGAGTTAGCTGCTATATTGCCGGTTATGCTTTCCTATAGGGTAAAAGCCAGTTTTACAGATAGGAATGTTAACACAAAAACTGAAAGAAAGGAGATAGCCGCAAAATCTCTGCACACAATGCTTAGTTCTCAGAAGTAAATCGTATGTGCCTTGTTGTTTCATTGAGGTTTAAAGAGTTAGCTGCTATACCGCCGGTTATGCTTTCCTATAGTGTAAATGGTACTTTTACAGATACGAATGTTAGCACAAAAACTGAAGAAAAGGAGATAGCTGAAAATCTCTGCACACAATGCTTAGTTCTCAGAAGTAAATCATATGTGCCATGTTGTTTCATTTAGGTTTAAAGAGTTAGCTGCTATACCTCCGGCTTTGCTTTCCTATAGTGTAAATGCTAGTTTTACAGATAGGAATGTTAGCACAAAAACTGAAAGAAAGGAGATAGCCGAAAAATCTCTGCACACAATGTTTGGTTCTCGGAAGAAAATCATATGTGCCATGTTGTTTCATTTAGGTTTAAAGAGTTAGCTGCTATACTGCCGGATATGCATTCCTATAGTGTAAATGCTAGTTTTACAGATAGGAATGTTAGCACAAAAACTGAAAGAAAGGAGATAGCCGCAAAATCTCTGCACACAATGCTTAGTTCTCAGAAGTAAATCATATGTGCCATGTTGTTTCATTTAGGTTTAAAGAGTTAGCTGCTATACCACCGGCTATGCTTTCCTACAGTGTAAATGGTAGTTTTACAGATAGGAATGTTAGCACAAAAACTGAAGAAAAGGAGATAGCTGAAAAATCTCTGCACACAATGCTTAGTTCTCAGAAGTAAATCATATGTGCCGTGTTGTTTCATTTAGGTTTAAAGAGTTAGCTGCTATAAGGCCGGCTTTGCTTTCCTATAGTGTAAATGGTAGTTTTACAAATAGGAATGTTAGCACAAAAACTGAAAGAAAGGAGATAGCCGCAAAATCTCTGCACACAATGCTTAGTTCCCAGAAGTAAATCATATGTGCCATGTTGTTTCATTTAGGTTTAAAGAGTTAGCTGCTATACCGCCGGTTATGCTTTCCTATAGTGTAAAGGGTAGTTTTACAGATAGGAATGTTAGCACAAAAACTGAAGAAATGGAGATAATTGAAAAATCTCTGCACACAATGCTTAGTTCTCAGAAGTAAATGATATGTGCCATGTTGTTTCATTTAGGTTTAAAGAGTTAGCTGCTATACCGCCGGTTATGCTTTCCTATAGTGTAAAAGGTAGTTTTACAGATTGAAATGTTAGCACAAAAACTGAAGAAAAGGAGATAGCTGAAAAATCTCTGCACACAATGCTTAGTTCTCAGAAGTAAATCGTATGTGCCATGTTGTTTCATTTAGGCTTAAAGAGTTAGCTGCTATACCACCGGCTTTGCTTTCTTATAGTGTAAATGGTACTTTTACAGATAGGAATGTTAGCACAAAAACTGAAGAAAAGGAGATAGCTGAAAAATCTCTGCACGCAATGCTTAGTTCTCAGAAGTAAATCATATGTGCCATGTTGTTTCATTTAGGTTTAAAGAGTTAGCTGCTATACCTCCGGCTTTGCTTTCCTATAGTGTAAATGCTAGTTTTACAGATAGGAATGTTAGCACAAAAACTGAAAGAAAGGAGATAGCCGAAAAATCTCTGCACACAATGTTTGGTTCTCAGAAGTAAATCATATGTGCCATGTTGTTTCATTTAGGTTTAAAGAGTTAGCTGCTATACTGCCGGTTATGCTTTCCTATAGTGTAAATGCTAGTTTTACAGATAGGAATGTTAGCACAAAAACTGAAAAAAGGAGATAGCCGCAAAATCTCTGCACACAATGCTTAGTTCTCAAGAGTAAATCATATGTGCCATGTTGTTTCATTTAGGTTTAAAGAGTTAGCTGCTATACCACCAGCTATGCTTTCCTATAGTGTAAATGGTAGTTTTACAGATAGGAATGTTAGCCCAAAAACTGAAGAAAAGGAGATAGCTGAAAAATCTCTGCACACAATGCTTAGTTCTCAGAAGTAAATCATATGTGCCGTGTTGTTTCATTTAGGTTTAAAGAGTTAGCTGCTATAAGGCCGGCTTTGCTTTCCTATAGTGTAAATGGTAGTTTTACAAATAGGAATGTTAGCACAAAAACTGAAAGAAAGGAGATAGCCGCAAAATCTCTGCACACAATGCTTAGTTCCCAGAAGTAAATCATATGTGCCATGTTGTTTCATTTAGGTTTAAAGAGTTAGCTGCTATACCGCCGGTTATGCTTTCCTATAGTGTAAAGGGTAGTTTTACAGATAGGAATGTTAGCACAAAAACTGAAGAAATGGAGATAATTGAAAAATCTCTGCACACAATGCTTAGTTCTCAGAAGTAAATCATATGTGCCATGTTGTTTCATTTAGGTTTAAAGAGTTAGCTCCTATACCGCCGGTTATGCTTTCCTATAGTGTAAATTGTATTTTTCCAGGTAGCTATGGTGGCACAAAAACTGAAGAAATGGAGATACCTGCAAAATCTCTGCACACAATGCTTAGTTCTCAAGAGTAAATCATATGTGCCATGTTGTTTCATTTAGGTTTAAAGAGTTAGCTGCTATACCACCAGCTATGCTTTCCTATAGTGTAAATGCTAGTTTTACAGATAGGAATGTTAGCACAAAAACTGAAAGAAAGGAGATAGCCGCAAAATCTCTGCACACAATGCTTAGTTCTCAGAAGTAAATCATGTGTGCCATGTTGTTTCATTTAGGTTTAAAGAGTTAGCTGCTATACCGCCGGTTATGCTTTCCTATAGTGTAAATGGTAGTTTTACAGATTGAAATGTTAGCACAAAAACTGAAGAAAAGGAGATAGCTGAAAAATCTCTGCACACAATGCTTAGTTCTCAGAAGTAAATCGTATGTGCCATGTTGTTTCATTTAGGTTTAAAGAGTTCGCTGCTATACCGCCGGTTATGCTTTCCTATAGTGTAAATGGTACTTTTACAGATAAGGAATGTTAGCACAAAAACTGAAGAAAAGGAGATAGGTGAAAAATATCTGCACACAATGCTTAGTTCTCAGAAGTAAATCATATGTGCCATGTTGTTTCATTTAGGTTTAAAGAGTTAGCTGCTATACCTCCAGCTTTGCTTTCCTATAGTGTAAATGCTAGTTTTACAGATAGGAATGTTAGCACAAAAACTGAAAGAAAGGAGATAGCCGAAAAATCTCTGCACACAATGTTTGGTTCTCAGAAGTAAATCATATGTGCCATGTTGTTTCATTTAGGTTTAAAGAGTTAGCTGCTATATTGCCGGTTATGCTTTCCTATAGGGTAAAAGCTAGTTTTACAGATAGGAATGTTAACACAAAAACTGAAAGAAAGGAGATAGCCGCAAAATCTCTGCACACAATGCTTAGTTCTCAGAAGTAAATCGTATGTGCCTTGTTGTTTCATTGAGGTTTAAAGAGTTAGCTGGTATACCGCCGGTTATGCTTTCCTATTGTGTAAATGGTACTTTTACAGATACGAATGTTAGCACAAAAACTGAAGAAAAGGAGATAGCTGAAAATCTCTGCACACAATGCTTAGATCTCAGAAGTAAATCATATGTGCCATGTTGTTTCATTTAGGTTTAAAGAGTTAGCTGCTATACCTCCGGCTTTGCTTTCCTATAGTGTAAATGCTAGTTTTACAGATAGGAATGTTAGCACAAAAACTGAAAGAAAGGAGATAGCCGAAAAATCTCTGCACACAATGTTTGGTTCTCGGAAGAAAATCATATGTGCCATGTTGTTTCATTTAGGTTTAAAGAGTTAGCTGCTATACTGCCGGATATGCATTCCTATAGTGTAAATGCTAGTTTTACAGATAGGAATGTTAGCACAAAAACTGAAAGAAAGGAGATAGCCGAAAAATCTCTGCACACAATGCTTAGTTCTCAGAAGTAAATCATATGTGCCATGTTGTTTCATTTAGGTTTAAAGAGTTAGCTGCTATACCACCGGCTATGCTTTCCTACAGTGTAAATGGTAGTTTTACAGATAGGAATGTTAGCACAAAAACTGAAGAAAAGGAGATAGCTGAAAAATCTCTGCACACAATGCTTAGTTCTCAGAAGTAAATCATATGTGCCGTGTTGTTTCATTTAGGTTTAAAGAGTTAGCTGCTATAAGGCCGGCTTTGCTTTCCTATAGTGTAAATGGTAGTTTTACAAATAGGAATGTTAGCACAAAAACTGAAAGAAAGGAGATAGCCGCAAAATCTCTGCACACAATGCTTAGTTCCCAGAAGTAAATCATATGTGCCATGTTGTTTCATTTAGGTTTAAAGAGTTAGCTGCTATACCGCCGGTTATGCTTTCCTATAGTGTAAATGGTAGTTTTACAGATAGGAATGTTAGCACAAAAAGTGAAGAAATGGAGATAATTGAAAAATCTCTGCACACAATGCTTAGTTCTCAGAAGTAAATCATATGTGCCATGTTGTTTCATTTAGGTTTAAAGAGTTAGCTGCTATACCGCCGGTTATGCTTTCCTATAGTGTAAATGCTACTTTTTCAGATAAGAATGTTAGCACAAAAACTGAAAGGAGATAGCCGCAAAATCTCTGCACAGAATTCTTAGGTCTCAGAAGTAAATGATATGTGCCATGTTGTTTCATTTAGGTTTAAAGAGTTAGCTGCTATACCGCCGGTTATGCTTTCCTATAGTGTAAAAGGTAGTTTTACAGATTGAAATGTTAGCACAAAAACTGAAGAAAAGGAGATAGCTGAAAAATCTCTGCACACAATGCTTAGTTCTCAGAAGTAAATCGTATGTGCCATGTTGTTTCATTTAGGCTTAAAGAGTTAGCTGCTATACCACCGGCTTTGCTTTCCTATAGTGTAAAGGCTGGTTTTACAGATAGGAATGTTAGCACAAAAACTGAAAGAAAGGAGATAGCCGAAAAATCTCTGCACACAATGTTTGGTTCTCAGAAGTAAATCATATGTGCCATGTTGTTTCATTTAGGTTTAAAGAGTTAGCTGCTATACTGCCCATTATGCTTTCTTATAGTGTAAATGATAGTTTTACAGATAGGAATGTTAGCACAAAAACTGAAAGAAAGGAGATAGCCGCAAAATCTCTGCACACAATGCTTAGTTCTCAGAAGTAAATCATATGTGCCATGTTGTTTCATTTAGGTTTAAAGAGTTAGCTGCTATACCGCCAGTTATGCTTTCCTATAGTGTAAATGGTATTTTTCCAGGTAGGTATGTTGGCACAAAAACTGAAGAAAAGGAGATACCTGCAAAATCTCTGCACACAATTCTTAGTTCTCAAGAGTAAATCATATGTGCCATGTTGTTTCATTTAGGTTTAAAGAGTTAGCTGCTATACCACCAGCTATGCTTTCCTATAGTGTAAATGCTAGTTTTACAGATAGGAATGTTAGCACAAAAACTGAAAGAAAGGAGATAGCCGCAAAATCTCTGCACACAATGCTTAGTTCTCAGAAGCAAATCATATGTGCCATGTTGTTTCATTTAGGTTTAAAGAGTTAGCTGCTATACCTCCGGCTTTGCTTTCCTATAGTGTAAATGCTAGTTTTACAGATAGGAATGTTAGCACAAAAACTGAAAGAAAGGAGATAGCCGAAAAATCTCTGCACACAATGTTTGGTTCTCAGAAGTAAATCATATGTGCCATGTTGTTTCATTTAGGTTTAAAGAGTTAGCTGCTATACTGCCGGTTATGCTTTCCTATAGGGTAAAAGCTAATTTTAGAGATAGGAATCGTAACACAAAAACTGAAAGAAAGGAGATAGCCGCAAAATCTCTGCACACAATGCTTAGTTCTCAGAAGTAAATCGTATGTGCCATGTTGTTTCATTTAGGTTTAAAGAGTTAGCTGCTATACCGCCGGTTATGCTTTCCTATAGTGTAAATGGTACTTTTACAGATAGGAATGTTAGCACAAAAACTGAAGAAAAGGAGATAGCTGAAAAATCTCTGCACACAATGCTTAGTTCTCAGAAGTAAATCATATGTGCCATGTTGTTTCATTTAGGTTTAAAGAGTTAGCTGCTATACTGCCGGTTATGCTTTCCTATAGTGTAAATGCTAGTTTTACGGATAGGAATGTTAGCACAAAAACTGAAAGAAAGAAGATAGCCGCAAAATCTCTGCACACAACGCTTAGTTCTCAGAAGTAAATCATATGTGCCATGTTGTTTCATTTAGGTTTAAAGAGTTAGCTGCTATACCACCGGTTATGCTTTCCTATAGTGTAAATGGTAGTTTTACAGATAGGAATGTTAGCACAAAAACTGAAGAAAAGGAGATAGCTGAAAAATCTCTGCACACAATGCTTAGTTCTCAGAAGTAAATCATATGTGCCATGTTGTTTCATTTAGGTTTAAAGAGTTAGCTGCTATAAGGCCAGCTTTGCTTTCCTATAGGGTAAATGGTAGTTTTACAAATAGGAATGTTAGCACAAAACTGAAAGAAAGGAGATAGCCCCAAAATCTCTGCACACAATGCTTAGTTCCCAGAAGTAAATCATATGTGCCATGTTGTTTCATTTAGGTTTAAAGAGTTAGCTGCTATACCGCCGGTTATGCTTTCCTATAGTGTAAATGGTAGTTTTACAGATAGGAATGTTAGCACAAAAACTGAAGAAATGGAGATAATTGAAAAATCTCTGTACACAATGCTTAGTTCTCAGAAGTAAATCATATGTGCCATGTTGTTTCATTTAGGTTTAAAGAGTTAGCTGCTATACCGCCGGTTATGCTTTCCTATAGTGTAAATGCTCCTTTTTCAGATAAGAATGTTAGCACAAAAACTGAAAGGAGATAGCCGCAAAATCTCTGCACAGAATTCTTAGGTCTCAGAAGTAAATGATATGTGCAATGTTGTTTCATTTAGGTTTAAAGAGTTAGCTGCTATACCGCCGGTTATGCTTTCCTATAGTGTAAATGGTAGTTTTACAGATTGAAATGTTAGCACAAAAACTGAAGAAAAGGAGATAGCTGAAAAATCTCTGTACACAATGCTTAGTTCTCAGAAGTAAATCGTATATGCCATGTTGTTTCATTTAGGTTTAAAGAGTTAGCTTCTATACCGCCGGTTATGCTTTCCCATAGTGTAAATGGTACTTTTACAGATAGGAATGTTAGCACAAAAACTGAAGAAAAGGAGATAGCTGAAAAATCTCTGCACACAATGCTTAGTTCTCAGAAGTAAATCGTATGTGCCATGTTGTTTCATTTAGGCTTAAAGAGTTAGCTGCTATACCTCCGGCTTTGCTTTCCTTTAGTGTAAATGCTGGTTTTACAGATAGGAATGTTAGCACAAAAACTGAAAGAAAGGAGATAGCCGAAAAATCTCTGCACACAATGTTTGGTTCTCAGAAGTAAATCATATGTGCCATGTTGTTTCATTTAGGTTTAAAGAGTTAGCTGCTATACTGCCCGTTATGCTTTCTTATAGTGTAAATGATAGTTTTACAGATAGGAATGTTAGCACAAAAACTGAAAGAAAGGAGATAGTCGCAAAATCTCTGCACACAATGCTTAGTTCTCAGAAGTAAATCATATGTGCCATGTTGTTTCATTTAGGTTTAAAGAGTTAGCTGCTATACCGCCGGTTATGCTTTCCTATAGTGTAAATGCTACTTTTTCAGATAAGAATGTTAGCACAAAAACTGAAAGGAGATAGCCGCAAAATCTCTGCACAGAATTCTTAGGTCTCAGAAGTAAATGATATGTGCCATGTTGTTTCATTTAGGTTTAAAGAGTTAGCTCCTATACCGCCGGTTATGCTTTCCTATAGTGTAAATGGTATTTTTCCAGGTAGGTATGTTGGCACAAAAACTGAAGAAAAGGTGATACCTGCAAAATCTCTGCACACAATTCTTAGTTCTCAAGAGTAAATCATATGTGCCATGTTGTTTCATTTAGGTTTAAAGAGTTAGCTGCTATACCACCAGCTATGCTTTTCTATAGTGTAAATGCTAGTTTTACAGATAGGAATGTTAGCACAAAAACTGAAAGAAAGGAGATAGCCGCAACATCTCTGCACACAATGCTTAGTTCTCAGAAGTAAATCATATGTGCCATGTCTTTTCATTTAGGTTTAAAGAGTTAGCTGCTATACCGCCGGTTATGCTTTCCTATAGTGTAAATGCTACTTTTACAGATAAGAATGTTAGCACAAAAACTGAAAGAAAGGAGATAGCCGCAAAATCTCAGCACAGATTTCTTAGGTCTCAGAAGTAAATGATATGTGCCATGTTGTTTCATTTAGGTTTAAAGAGTTAGCTGCTATACCGCCGTTTATGCTTTCCTATAGTGTAAATGGTAGTTTTACAGATTGAAATGTTAGCACAAAAACTGAAGAAAAGGAGATAGCTGAAAAATCTCTGTACACAATGCTTAGTTCTCAGAAGTAAATCGTATGTGCCATGTTGTTTCATTTAGGTTTAAAGAGTTAGCTGCTATACCGCCGGTTATGCTTTCCTATAGTGTAAATTTTACTTTTACAGATAAGGAATGTTAGCACAAAAACTGAAGAAAAGGAGATAGTTGAAAAATATCTGCACACAATGCTTAGTTCTCAGAAGTAAATCATATGTGCCATGTTGTTTCATTTAGGTTTAAAGAGTTAGCTGCTATACCTCCGGCTTTGCTTTCCTATAGTGTAAATGCTAGTTTTACAGATAGGAATGTTAGCACAAAAACTGAAAGAAAGGAGATAGCCGAAAAATCTCTGCACACAATGTTTGGTTCTCAGAAGTAAATCATACGTGCCATGTTGTTTCATTTAGGTTTAAAGAGTTAGCTGCTATACTGCCAGTTATGCTTTCCTATAGTATAAATGCTAGTTTTACAGATAGGAATGTTAGCACAAAAACTGAAAGAAAGGAGATAGCC
Source organism: Dasypus novemcinctus (assembly GCF_030445035.2). Classification (NCBI taxonomy): domain Eukaryota; kingdom Metazoa; phylum Chordata; class Mammalia; order Cingulata; family Dasypodidae; genus Dasypus; species Dasypus novemcinctus. The sequence goes on from NW_026688214.1 coordinate 66,531, forward strand.
GCAAAATCTCTGCACACAATGCTTAGTTCTCAGAAGTAAATCATATCTGCCATGTTGTTTCATTTAGGTTTAAAGAGTTAGCTGCTATACCACCGGTTATGCTTTCCTATAGTGTAAATGGTAGTTTTACAGATAGGAATGTTAGCACAAAAACTGAAGAAAAGGAGATAGCTGAAAAATCTCTGCACACAATGCTTAGTTCTCAGAAGTAAATCATATGTGCCATGTTGTTTCATTTAGGTTTAAAGAGTTAGCTGCTATACCTCCGGCTTTGCTTTACTATAGTGTAAATGCTAATTTTACAGATAGGAATGTTAGCACAAAAACTGAAAGAAAGGAGATAGCCGAAAAATCTCTGCACACAATGTTTGGTTCTCAGAAGTAAATCATATGTGCCATGTTGTTTCATTTAGGTTTAAAGAGTTAGCTGCTATACTGCCGGTTATGCTTTCCTATAGGGTAAATGCTAGTTTTACAGATAGGAATGTTAGCACAAAACTGAAAGAAAGGAGATAGCCGCAAAATCTCTGCACACAATGCTTAGTTCTCAAGAGTAAATAATATGTGCCATGTTGTTTCATTTAGGTTTAAAGAGTTAGCTGCTATACCACCAGCTATGCTTTCCTATAGTGTAAATGGTAGTTTTACAGATAGGAATGTTAGCACAAAAACTGAAGAAAAGGAGATAGCTGAAAACTCTCTGCACACAATGCTTAGTTCTCAGAAGTAAATCATATGTGCCATGTTGTTCCATTTAGGTTTAAAGAGTTAGCTCCTATACCGCCGGTTATGCTTTCCTATAGTGTAAATGGTATTTTTCCAGGTAGGTATGTTGGCACAAAAACTGAAGAAAAGGAGATACCTGCAAAATCTCTGCACACAATGCTTTGTTCTCAAGAGTAAATCATATGTGCCATGTTGTTTCATTTAGGTTTAAAGAGTTAGCTGCTATACCACCAGCTATGCTTTCCTATAGTGTAAATGCTAGTTTTACAGATAGGAATGTTAGCACAAAAACTGAAAGAAAGGAGATAGCCGCAAAATCTCTGCACACAATGCTTAGTTCTCAGAAGTAAATCATATGTGCCATGTTGTTTCATTTAGGTTTAAAGAGTTAGCTGCTATACCTCCGGCTTTGCTTTCCTATAGTGTAAATGCTAGTTTTACAGATAGGAATGTTAGCACAAAAACTGAAAGAAAGGAGATAGCCGAAAAATCTCTGCACACAATGTTTGGTTCTCAGAAGTAAATCATATGTGCCATGTTGTTTCATTTAGGTTTAAAGAGTTAGCTGCTATACTGCCGGTTATGCTTTCCTATAGGGTAAAAGCTAATTTTACAGATAGGAATGGTAACACAAAAACTGAAAGAAAGGAGATAGCCGCAAAATCTCTGCACACAATGCATAGTTCTCAGAAGTAAATCGTATGTGCCATGTTGTTTCATTTAGGTTTAAAGAGTTAGCTGCTATACCGCCGGTTATGCTTTCCTATAGTGTAAATGGTACTTTTACAGATAGGAATGTTAGCACAAAAACTGAAGAAAAGGAGATAGCTGAAAAATCTCTGCACACAATGCTTAGTTCTCAGAAGTAAATCATATGTGCCATGTTGTTTCATTTAGGTTTAAAGAGTTAGCTGCTATACTGCCAGTTATGCTTTCCTATAGTGTAAATGCTAGTTTTACAGATAGGAATGTTAGCACAAAAACTGAAAGAAAGAAGATAGCCGCAAAATCTCTGCACACAACGCTTAGTTCTCAGAAGTAAATCATATGTGCCATGTTGTTTCATTTAGGTTTAAAGAGTTAGCTGCTATACCACCGGTTATGCTTTCCTATAGTGTAAATGGTAGTTTTACAGATAGGAATGTTAGCACAAAAACTGAAGAAAAGGAGATAGCTGAAAAATCTCTGCACACAATGCTTAGTTCTCAGAAGTAAATCATATGTGCCATGTTGTTTCATTTAGGTTTAAAGAGTTAGCTGCTATAAGGCCGGCTTTGCTTTCCTATAGGGTAAATGGTAGTTTTACAAAAAGGAATGTTAGCACAAAAACTGAAAGAAAGGAGATAGCCCCAAAATCTCTGCACACAATGCTTAGTTCCCAGAAGTAAATCATATGTGCCATGTTGTTTCATTTAGGTTTAAAGAGTTAGCTGCTATACCTCCGGCTTTGGTTTCCTATAGTGTAAATGCTAGTTTTACAGATAGGAATGTTAGCACAAAAACTGAAAGAAAGGAGATAGCCGAAAAATCTCTGCACACAATGTTTGGTTCTCAGAAGTAAATCATATGTGCCATGTTGTTTAATTTAGGTTTAAAGAGTTAGCTGCTATACTGCCGGTTATGCTTTCCTATAGGGTAAAAGCTAGTTTTACAGATAGGAATGGTAACATAAAAACTGAAAGAAAGGAGATAGCCGCAAAATCTCTGCACACAATGCTTAGTTCTCAGAAGTAAATCGTATGTGCCATGTTGTTTCATTTAGGTTTAAAGAGTTAGCTGCTATACCACCGGTTATGCTTTCCAATAGTGTAAATGGTACTTTTACAGATAGGAATGTTAGCACAAAAACTGAAGAAAAGGAGATAGCTGAAAAATCTCTGCACACAATGCTTAGTTCTCAAGAGTAAATCATATGTGCCATGTTGTTTCATTTAGGTTTAAAGAGTTAGCTGCTATACCGCCGGTTATGCTTTCCTATAGTGTAAATGCTACTTTTACAGAAAAGAATGTTAGCACAAAAACTGAAAGAAAGGAGATAGCCGCAAAATCTCTGCACAGAATTCTTAGGTCTCAGAAGTAAATGATATGTGCCATGTTGTTTCATTTAGGTTTAAAGAGTTAGCTGCTATACCGCCGGTTATGCTTTCCTATAGTGTAAATGGTAGTTTTACAGATTGAAATGTTAGCACAAAAACTGAAGAAAAGGAGATAGCTGAAAAATCTCTGTACACAATGCTTAGTTCTCAGAAGTAAATCGTATGTGCCATGTTGTTTCATTTAGGTTTAAAGAGTTAGCTGCTATACCGCCGCTTATGCTTTCCTATAGTGTAAATGGTACTTTTACAGATAAGGAATGTTAGCACAAAAACTGAAGAAAAGGAGATAGCTGAAAAATATCTTCACACAATGCTTAGTTCTCAGAAGTAAATCATATGTGCCATGTTGTTTCATTTAGGTTTAAAGAGTTAGCTGCTATACCTCCGGCTTTGGTTTCCTATAGTGTAAATGCTAGTTTTACAGATAGGAATGTTAGCACAAAAACTGAAAGAAAGGAGATAGCCGAAAAATCTCTGCACACAATGTTTGGTTCTCAGAAGTAAATCATATGTGCCATGTTGTTTAATTTAGGTTTAAAGAGTTAGCTGCTATACTGCCGGTTATGCTTTCCTATAGGGTAAAAGCTAGTTTTACAGATAGGAATGGTAACATAAAAACTGAAAGAAAGGAGATAGCCGCAAAATCTCTGCACACAATGCTTAGTTCTCAGAAGTAAATCGTATGTGCCATGTTGTTTCATTTAGGTTTAAAGAGTTAGCTGCTATACCACCGGTTATGCTTTCCTATAGTGTAACTGGTACTTTTACAGATAGGAATGTTAGCACAAAAACTGAAGAAAAGGAGATAGCTGAAAAATCTCTGCACACAATGCTTAGTTCTCAAGAGTAAATCATATGTGCCATGTTGTTTCATTTAGGTTTAAAGAGTTAGCTGCTATACCGCCGGTTATGCTTTCCTATAGTGTAAATGCTACTTTTACAGAAAAGAATGTTAGCACAAAAACTGAAAAAAAGGAGATAGCCGCAAAATCTCTGCACAGAATTCTTAGGTCTCAGAAGTAAATGATATGTGCCATGTTGTTTCATTTAGGTTTAAAGAGTTAGCTGCTATACCGCCGGTTATGCTTTCCTATAGTGTAAATGGTAGTTTTACAGATTGAAATGTTAGCACAAAAACTGAAGAAAAGGAGATAGCTGAAAAATCTCTGTACACAATGCTTAGTTCTCAGAAGTAAATCGTATGTGCCATGTTGTTTCATTTAGGTTTAAAGAGTTAGCTGCTATACCGCCGCTTATGCTTTCCTATAGTGTAAATGGTACTTTTACAGATAAGGAATGTTAGCACAAAAACTGAAGAAAAGGAGATAGCTGAAAAATATCTGCACACAATGCTTAGTTCTCAGAAGTAAATCATATGTGCCATGTTGTTTCATTTAGGTTTAAAGAGTTAGCTGCTATACCTCCGGCTTTGGTTTCCTATAGTGTAAATGCTAGTTTTACAGATAGGAATGTTAGCACAAAAACTGAAAGAAAGGAGATAGCCGAAAAATCTCTGCACAAAATGTTTGGTTCTCAGAAGTAAATCATATGTGCCATGTTGTTTAATTTAGGTTTAAAGAGTTAGCTGCTATACTGCCGGTTATGCTTTCCTATAGGGTAAAAGCTAGTTTTACAGATAGGAATGGTAACATAAAAACTGAAAGAAAGGAGATAGCCGCAAAATCTCTGCACACAATGCTTAGTTCTCAGAAGTAAATCGTATGTGCCATGTTGTTTCATTTAGGTTTAAAGAGTTAGCTGCTATACCACCGGTTATGCTTTCCTATAGTGTAACTGGTACTTTTACAGATAGGAATGTTAGCACAAAAACTGAAGAAAAGGAGATAGCTGAAAAATCTCTGCACACAATGCTTAGTTCTCAAGAGTAAATCATATGTGCCATGTTGTTTCATTTAGGTTTAAAGAGTTAGCTGCTATACCGCCGGTTATGCTTTCCTATAGTGTAAATGCTAGTTTTACAGATAGGAATGTTAGCACAAAAACTGAAAGAAAGGAGATAGCCGCAAAATCTCTGCACACAATGCTTAGTTCTCAGAAGTAAATCATGTCTGCCATGTTGTTTCATTTAGGTTTAAAGAGTTAGCTGCTATACCGCCGGTTATGCTTTCCTATAGTGTAAATGCTAGTTTTACAGATAGGAATGTTAGCACAAAAACTGAAAGAAAGGAGATAGCCGAAAAATCTCTGCACAAAATGCTTAGTTCTCAGAAGTAAATCATATGTGCCATGTTGTTTCATTTAGGTTTAAAGAGTTAGCTGCTATACCACCGGTTATGCTTTCCTATAGTGTAAATGCTAGTTTTACAGATAGGAATGTTAGCACAAAAACTGAAAGAAAGGAGATACCCGCAAAATCTCTGCACACAATGCTTAGTTCTCAGAAGTAAATCATATGTGCCATGTTTTTTCATTTAGGTTTAAAGAGTTAGCTGCTATACGGCCGGTTATGCTTTCCTATAGTGTAAATGGTAGTTTTACAGATAGGAATGTTAGCACAAAAACTGAAGAAAAGGAGATAGCTGAAAAATCTCTGCACACAATGCTTAGTTCTCAGAAGTAAATCATATGTGCCATGTTGTTTCATTTAGGTTTAAAGAGTTAGCTGCTATAAGGCCGGCTTTGCTTTCCTATAGTGTAAATGGTAGTTTTACAGATAGGAATGTTAGCACAAAAACTGAAAGAAAGGAGATAGCCGCAAAATCTCTGCACACAATGCTTAGTTCCCAGAAGTAAATCATATGTGCCATGTTGTTTTATTTAGGTTTAAAGCGTTAGCTGCTATACCGCCGGTTATGCTTTCCTATAGTGTAAATGGTAGTTTTACAGATAGGAATGTTAGCACAAAAACTGAAGAAATGGAGATAATTGAAAAATCTCTGCACACAATGCTTAGTTCTCAGAAGTAAATCATATGTGCCATGTTGTTTCATTTAGGTTTAAAGAGTTAGCTGCTATACCGCCGGTTATGCTTTCCTATAGTGTAAATGCTACTTTTTCAGATAAGAATGTTAGCACAAAAACTGAAAGGAGATAGCCGCAAAATCTCTGCACAGAATTCTTAGGTCTCAGAAATAAATGATATGTGCCATGTTGTTTCATTTATGTTTAAAGAGTTAGCTGCTATACCGCCGGTTATGCTTTCCTATAGTGTTAATGGTAGTTTTACAGATTGAAATGTTAGCACAAAAACTGAAGAAAAGGAGATAGCTGAAAAATCTCTGTACACAATGCTTAGTTCTCAGAAGTAAAACGTATGTGCCATGTTGTTTCATTTAGGTTTAAAGAGTTAGCTGCTATACCGCCGGTTATGGTTTCCCATAGTGTAAATGGTACTTTTACAGATAGGAATGTTAGCACAAAAACTGAAGAAAAGGAGATAGCTGAAAAATCTCTGCACACAATGCTTGGTTCTCAGAAGTAAATCATATGTGCCATGTTGTTTCATTTAGGTTTAAAGAGTTAGCTGCTATACCTCCGGCTTTGCTTTCCTATACTGTAAATGCTAGTTTTACAGATAGGAATGTTAGCACAAAAACTGAAAGAAAGGAGATAGCCGAAAAATCTCTGCACACAATGTTTGGTTCTCAGAAGTAAATCATATGTGCCATGTTGTTTCATTTAGGTTTAAAGAGTTAGCTGCTATACTGCCGGTTATGCTTTCCTATAGTGTAAATGCTAGTTTTACAGATAGGAATGTTAGCACAAAAACTGAAGAAAAGGAGATAGCCGCAAAATCTCTGCACACAATGCTTAGTTCTCAAGAGTAAATCATATGTGCCATGTTGTTTCATTTAGGTTTAAAGAGTTAGCTCCTATACCGCCGGTTATGCTTTCCTATAGTGTAAATGGTAGTTTTACAGATAGGAATGCTAGCACAAAAACTGAAGAAATGGAGATACCTGCAAAATCTCTGCACACAATGCTTAGTTCTCAAGAGTAAATCATATGTGCCATGTTGTTTCATTTAGGTTTAAAGAGTTAGCTGCTATACCACCAGCTATGCTTTCCTATAGTGTAAATGCTAGTTTTACAGATAGGAATGTTAGCACAAAAACTGAAAGAAAGGAGATAGCCGCAAAATCTCTGCACACAATGCTTAGTTCTCAGAAGTAAATCATGTGTGCCATGTTGTTTCATTTAGGTTTAAAGAGTTAGCTGCTATACCGCCGGTTATGCTTTCCTATAGTGTAAATGCTAGTTTTACAGATAGGAATGTTAGCACAAAAACTGAAAGAAAGGAGATAGCCGCAAAATCTCTGCACACAATGTTTGGTTCTCAGAAGTAAATCATGTGTGCCATGTTGTTTCATTTAGGTTTAAAGAGTTAGCTGCTATACCGCCGGTTATGCTTTCCTATAGTGTAAATGCTAGTTTTACAGATAGGATTGTTAGCACAAAAACTGAAAGAAAGGAGATAGATGAAAAATCTCTGCACACAATGCTTAGTTCTCAAGAGTAAATCATAAGTGCCATGTTGTTTCATTTAGGTTTAAAGAGTTAGCTGCTATACTGCCGGTTATGCTTTCCTATAGTGTAAATGCTAGTTTTACAGATAGGAATGTTAGCACAAAAACTGAAAGAAAGGAGATAGCCGCAAAATCTCTGCACACAGTGCTTAGTTCTCAGAAGTAAATCATATGTGCCATGTTGTTTCATTTAGGTTTAAAGAGTTAGCTGCTATACCGCCGGTTATGCTTTACTATAGTGTAAATGCTAGTTTTACAGATAGGAATGTTAGCACAAAAACTGAAAGAAAGGAGATAGCCGCAAAATCTCTGCACAGAATTCTTAGGTCTCAGAAGTAAATGATATGTGCCATGTTGTTTCATTTAGGTTTAAAGAGTTAGCTGCTATACCGCCGGTTATGCTTTCCTATAGTGTAAATGGTAGTTTTACAGATTGAAATGTTAGCACAAAAACTGAAGAAAAGGAGATAGCTGAAAAATCTCTGTACACAATGCTTAGTTCTCAGACGTAAATCGTATGTGCCATGTTGTTTCATTTAGGTTTAAAGAGTTAGCTGCTAAACCGCCGGTTATGCTTTCCTATAGTGTAAATGGTACTTTTACAGATAAGGAATGTTAGCACAAAAACTGAAGAAAAGGAGATAGCTGAAAAATATCTGCACACAATGCTTAGTTCTCAGAAGTAAATCATATGTGCCATGTTGTTTCATTTAGGTTTAAAGAGTTAGCTGCTATACCTCCGGCTTTGCTTTCCGATAGCGTAAATGCTAGTTTTACGGAATGTTAGCAAAAAAACTGAAGGAAAGGAGATAGCCGAAAAATCTCTGCACACAATGTTTGGTTCTCAGAAGTAAATCATATGTGCCATGTTGTTTCATTTAGGTTTAAAGAGTTAGCTGCTATACTGCCGGTTATGCTTTCCTATAGGGTAAAAGCTAGTTTAGGAATGTTAACACAAAAACTGAAAGAAAGGAGATAGCCGAAAAATCTCTGCACACAATGCTTAGTTCTCAGAAGTAAATCGTATGTGCCATGTTGTTTCATTTAGGTTTAAAGAGTTAGCTGCTATACCGCCGGTTATGCTTTCCTATAGTGTAAATGGTACTTTTACAGATAGGAATGTTAGCACAAAAACTGAAGAAATGGAGATAATTGAAAAATCTCTGCACACAATGCTTAGTTCTCAGAAGTAAATCATATGTGCCATGTTGTTTCATTTAGGTTTAAAGAGTTAGTTGCTATACCTCCGGCTTTGCTTTCCTATAGTGTGAATGTTAGTTTTACAGATAGGAATGTTAGCACAAAAACTGAAAGAAAGGAGATAGCCGCAAAATCTCTGCACAGAATTCTTAGGTCTCAGAAGTAAATGATATGTGCCATGTTGTTTCATTTAGGTTTAAAGAGTTAGCTGCTATACCGCCGGTTATGCTTTCCTATAGTGTAAAAGGTAGTTTTACAGATTGAAATGTTAGCACAAAAACTGAAGAAAAGGAGATAGCTGAAAAATCTCTCTACACAATGCTTAGTTCTCAGAAGTAAATTGTATGTGCCAGGTTGTTTCATTTAGGTTTAAAGAGTTAGCTGCTATACCGCCGGTTATGCTTTCCTATAGTGTAAATGGTACTTTTACAGATAAGGAATGTTAGCACAAAAACTGAAGAAAAGGAGATAGCTGAAAAATGTCTGCACACAATGCTTAGTTCTCAGAAGTAAATCATATGTGCCATGTTGTTTCATTTAGGTTTAAAGAGTTAGCTGCTATACCTCCGGCTTTGCTTTCCTATGGTGTAAATGCTAGTTTTACAGATAGGAATGTTAGCACAAAAACTGAAAGAAAGGAGATAGCCGAAAAATCTCTGCACACAATGTTTGGCTCTCAGAAGTAAATCATATGTGCCATGTTGTTTCATTTAGGTTTAAAGAGTTAGCTGCTATACTGTCGGTTATGCTTTCCTATAGTGTAAATGCTAGTTTTACAGATAGGAATGTTAGCACAAAAACTGAAGAAAAGGAGATAGCCGCAAAATCTCTGCACACAATGCTTAGTTCTCAAGAGTAAATCATATGTGCCATGTTGTTTCATTTAGGTTTAAAGAGTTAGCTCCTATACCGCCGGTTATGCTTTCCTATAGTGTAAATGGTAGTTTTACAGATAGGAATGTTAGCACAAAAACTGAAGAAATGGAGATACCTGCAAAATCTCTGCACACAATGCTTAGTTCTCAAGAGTAAATCATATGTGCCATGTTGTTTCATTTAGGTTTAAAGAGTTAGCTGCTATACCACCAGCTATGCTTTCCTATAGTGTAAATGCTAGTTTTACAGATAGGAATGTTAGCACAAAAACTGAAAGAAAGGAGATAGCCGCAAAATCTCTGCACACAATGCTTAGTTCTCAGAAGTAAATCATGTGTGCCATGTTGTTTCATTTAGGTTTAAAGAGTTAGCTGCTATACCGCCGGTTATGCTTTCCTATAGTGTAAATGCTAGTTTTACAGATAGGAATGTTAGCACAAAAACTGAAAGAAAGGAGATAGCCGCAAAATCTCTGCACACAATGTTTGGTTCTCAGAAGTAAATCATGTGTGCCATGTTGTTTCATTTAGGTTTAAAGAGTTAGCTGCTATACCGCCGGTTATGCTTTCCTATAGTGTAAATGCTAGTTTTACAGATAGGATTGTTAGCACAAAAACTGAAAGAAAGGAGATAGATGAAAAATCTCTGCACACAATGCTTAGTTCTCAAGAGTAAATCATAAGTGCCATGTTGTTTCATTTAGGTTTAAAGAGTTAGCTGCTATACTGCCGGTTATGCTTTCCTATAGTGTAAATGCTAGTTTTACAGATAGGAATGTTAGCACAAAAACTGAAAGAAAGGAGATAGCCGCAAAATCTCTGCACACAGTGCTTAGTTCTCAGAAGTAAATCATATGTGCCATGTTGTTTCATTTAGGTTTAAAGAGTTAGCTGCTATACCGCCGGTTATGCTTTACTATAGTGTAAATGCTAGTTTTACAGATAGGAATGTTAGCACAAAAACTGAAAGAAAGGAGATAGCCGCAAAATCTCTGCACAGAATTCTTAGGTCTCAGAAGTAAATGATATGTGCCATGTTGTTTCATTTAGGTTTAAAGAGTTAGCTGCTATACCGCCGGTTATGCTTTCCTATAGTGTAAATGGTAGTTTTACAGATTGAAATGTTAGCACAAAAACTGAAGAAAAGGAGATAGCTGAAAAATCTCTGTACACAATGCTTAGTTCTCAGACGTAAATCGTATGTGCCATGTTGTTTCATTTAGGTTTAAAGAGTTAGCTGCTAAACCGCCGGTTATGCTTTCCTATAGTGTAAATGGTACTTTTACAGATAAGGAATGTTAGCACAAAAACTGAAGAAAAGGAGATAGCTGAAAAATATCTGCACACAATGCTTAGTTCTCAGAAGTAAATCATATGTGCCATGTTGTTTCATTTAGGTTTAAAGAGTTAGCTGCTATACCTCCGGCTTTGCTTTCCGATAGCGTAAATGCTAGTTTTACAGATAGGAATGTTAGCAAAAAAACTGAAGGAAAGGAGATAGCCGAAAAATCTCTGCACACAATGTTTGGTTCTCAGAAGTAAATCATATGTGCCATGTTGTTTCATTTAGGTTTAAAGAGTTAGCTGCTATACTGCCGGTTATGCTTTCCTATAGGGTAAAAGCTAGTTTAGGAATGTTAACACAAAAACTGAAAGAAAGGAGATAGCCGAAAAATCTCTGCACACAATGCTTAGTTCTCAGAAGTAAATCGTATGTGCCATGTTGTTTCATTTAGGTTTAAAGAGTTAGCTGCTATACCGCCGGTTATGCTTTCCTATAGTGTAAATGGTACTTTTACAGATAGGAATGTTAGCACAAAAACTGAAGAAATGGAGATAATTGAAAAATCTCTGCACACAATGCTTAGTTCTCAGAAGTAAATCATATGTGCCATGTTGTTTCATTTAGGTTTAAAGAGTTAGTTGCTATACCTCCGGCTTTGCTTTCCTATAGTGTGAATGTTAGTTTTACAGATAGGAATGTTAGCACAAAAACTGAAAGAAAGGAGATAGCCGCAAAATCTCTGCACAGAATTCTTAGGTCTCAGAAGTAAATGATATGTGCCATGTTGTTTCATTTAGGTTTAAAGAGTTAGCTGCTATACCGCCGGTTATGCTTTCCTATAGTGTAAAAGGTAGTTTTACAGATTGAAATGTTAGCACAAAAACTGAAGAAAAGGAGATAGCTGAAAAATCTCTCTACACAATGCTTAGTTCTCAGAAGTAAATTGTATGTGCCAGGTTGTTTCATTTAGGTTTAAAGAGTTAGCTGCTATACCGCCGGTTATGCTTTCCTATAGTGTAAATGGTACTTTTACAGATAAGGAATGTTAGCACAAAAACTGAAGAAAAGGAGATAGCTGAAAAATGTCTGCACACAATGCTTAGTTCTCAGAAGTAAATCATATGTGCCATGTTGTTTCATTTAGGTTTAAAGAGTTAGCTGCTATACCTCCGGCTTTGCTTTCCTATGGTGTAAATGCTAGTTTTACAGATAGGAATGTTAGCACAAAAACTGAAAGAAAGGAGATAGCCGAAAAATCTCTGCACACAATGTTTGGCTCTCAGAAGTAAATCATATGTGCCATGTTGTTTCATTTAGGTTTAAAGAGTTAGCTGCTATACTGTCGGTTATGCTTTCCTATAGTGTAAATGCTAGTTTTACAGATAGGAATGTTAGCACAAAAACTGAAATAAAGGAGATAGCCGCAAAATCTCTGCACACAATGCTTAGTTCTCAGAAGTAAATCATATGTGCCACGTTGTTTCATTTAGGTTTAAAGAGTTAGCTGCTATACCACCGGCTATGCTTTCCTACAGTGTAAATGGTAGTTTTACAGATAGGAATGTTAGCACAAAAACTGAAGAAAAGGAGATAGCTGAAAAATCTCTGCACACAATGCTTAGTTCTCAGAAGTAAATCATATGTGCCGTGTTGTTTCATTTAGGTTTAAAGAGTTAGCTGCTATAAGGCCGGCTTTGCTTTCCTATAGTGTAAATGGTAGTTTTACAAATAGGAATGTTAGCACAAAAACTGAAAGAAAGGAGATAGCCGCAAAATCTCTGCACACAATGCTTAGTTCCCAGAAGTAAATCATATGTGCCATGTTGTTTCATTTAGGTTTAAAGAGTTAGCTGCTATACCGCCGGTTATGCTTTCCTATAGTGTAAATGGTAGTTTTACAGATAGGAATGTTAGCACAAAAAGTGAAGAAATGGAGATAATTGAAAAATCTCTGCACACAATGCTTAGTTCTCAGAAGTAAATCATATGTGCCATGTTGTTTCATTTAGGTTTAAAGACTTAGCTGCTATACCGCCGGTTATGCTTTCCTATAGTGTAAATGCTACTTTTTCAGATAAGAATGTTAGCACAAAAACTGAAAGGAGATAGCCGCAAAATCTCTGCACAGAATTCTTAGGTCTCAGAAGTAAATGATATGTGCCATGTTGTTTCATTTATGTTTAAAGAGTTAGCTGCTATACCGCCGGTTATGCTTTCCTATAGTGTAAATGGTAGTTTTACAGATTGAAATGTTAGCACAAAAACTGAAGAAAAGGAGATAGCTGAAAAATCTCTGTACACAATGCTTAGTTCTCAGAAGTAAATCGTATATGCCATGTTCTTTCATTTAGGTTTAAAGAGTTAGCTGCTATACCGCCGGTTATGCTTTCCCATAGTGTAAATGGTAGTTTTACAGATTGAAATGTTAGCACAAAAACTGAAGAAAAGGAGATAGCTGAAAAATCTCTGTACACAATGCTTAGTTCTCAGAAGTAAATCGTATATGCCATGTTCTTTCATTTAGGTTTAAAGAGTTAGCTGCTATACCGCCGATTATGCTTTCCCATAGTGTAAATGGTACTTTTACAGATAGGAATGTTAGCACAAAAACTGAAGAAAAGGAGATAGCTGAAAAATCTCTGCACACAATGCTTAGTTCTCAGAAGTAAATCATATGTGCCATGTTTTTTCATTTAGGTTTAAAGAGTTAGCTGCTATACCTCCGGCTTTGCTTTCCTATAGTGTAAATGCTAGTTTTACAGATAGGAATGTTAGCACAAAAACTGAAAGAAAGGAGATAGCCGAAAAATCTCTGCACACAATGTTTGGTTCTCAGAAGTAAATCATATGTGCCATGTTGTTTCATTTAGGTTTAAAGAGTTAGCTGCTATACCGCCGGTTATGCTTTCCTATAGTGTAAATGGTTGTTTTACAGATAGGAATGTTAGCACAAAAAGTGAAGAAATGGAGATAATTGAAAAATCTCTGCACACAATGCTTAGTTCTCAGAAGTAAATCATATGTGCCATGTTGTTTCATTTAGGTTTAAAGACTTAGCTGCTATACCGCCGGTTATGCTTTCCTATAGTGTAAATGCTACTTTTTCAGATAAGAATGTTAGCACAAAAACTGAAAGGAGATAGCCGCAAAATCTCTGCACAGAATTCTTAGGTCTCAGAAGTAAATGATATGTGCCATGTTGTTTCATTTATGTTTAAAGAGTTAGCTGCTATACCGCCGGTTATGCTTTCCTATAGTGTAAATGGTAGTTTTACAGATTGAAATGTTAGCACAAAAACTGAAGAAAAGGAGATAGCTGACAAATCTCTGCACACAATGCTTAGTTCTCAGAAGTAAATCATATGTGCCGTGTTGTTTCATTTAGGTTTAAAGAGTTAGCTGCTATAAGGCCGGCTTTGCTTTCCTATAGTGTAAATGGTAGTTTTACAAATAGGAATGTTAGCACAAAAACTGAAAGAAAGGAGATAGCCGCAAAATCTCTGCACACAATGCTTAGTTCCCAGAAGTAAATCATATGTGCCATGTTGTTTCATTTAGGTTTAAAGAGTTAGCTGCTATACCGCCGGTTATGCTTTCCTATAGTGTAAAGGGTAGTTTTACAGATAGGAATGTTAGCACAAAAACTGAAGAAATGGAGATAATTGAAAAATCTCTGCACACAATGCTTAGTTCTCAGAAGTAAATCATATGTGCCATGTTGTTTCATTTAGGTTTAAAGAGTTAGCTCCTATACCGCCGGTTATGCTTTCCTATAGTGTAAATTGTATTTTTCCAGGTAGCTATGGTGGCACAAAAACTGAAGAAATGGAGATACCTGCAAAATCTCTGCACACAATGCTTAGTTCTCAAGAGTAAATCATATGTGCCATGTTGTTTCATTTAGGTTTAAAGAGTTAGCTGCTATACCACCAGCTATTCTTTCCTATAGTGTAAATGCTAGTTTTACAGATAGGAATGTTAGCACAAAAACTGAAAGAAAGGAGATAGCCGCAAAATCTCTGCACACAATGCTTAGTTCTTAGAAGTAAATCATGTGTGCCATGTTGTTTCATTTAGGTTTAAAGAGTTAGCTGCTATACCGCCGGTTATGCTTTCCTATAGTGTAAATGGTAGTTTTACAGATTGAAATGTTAGCACAAAAACTGAAGAAAAGGAGATAGCTGAAAAATCTCTGCACACAATGCTTAGTTCTCAGAAGTAAATCGTATGTGCCATGTTGTTTCATTTAGGTTTAAAGAGTTCGCTGCTATACCGCCGGTTATGCTTTCCTATAGTGTAAAAGGTACTTTTACAGATAAGGAATGTTAGCACAAAAACTGAAGAAAAGGAGATAGGTGAAAAATATCTGCACACAATGCTTAGTTCTCAGAAGTAAATCATATGTGCCATGTTGTTTCATTTAGGTTTAAAGAGTTAGCTGCTATACCTCCGGCTTTGCTTTCCTATAGTGTAAATGCTAGTTTTACAGATAGGAATGTTAGCACAAAAACTGAAAGAAAGGAGATAGCCGAAAAATCTCTGCACACAATGTTTGGTTCTCAGAAGTAAATCATATGTGCCATGTTGTTTCATTTAGGTTTAAAGAGTTAGCTGCTATATTGCCGGTTATGCTTTCCTATAGGGTAAAAGCTAGTTTTACAGATAGGAATGTTAACACAAAAACTGAAAGAAAGGAGATAGCCGCAAAATCTCTGCACACAATGCTTAGTTCTCAGAAGTAAATCGTATGTGCCTTGTTGTTTCATTGAGGTTTAAAGAGTTAGCTGCTATACCGCCGGTTATGCTTTCCTATAGTGTAAATGGTACTTTTACAGATACGAATGTTAGCACAAAAACTGAAGAAAAGGAGATAGCTGAAAATCTCTGCACACAATGCTTAGTTCTCAGAAGTAAATCATATGTGCCATGTTGTTTCATTTAGGTTTAAAGAGTTAGATGCTATACCTCCGGCTTTGCTTTCCTATAGTGTAAATGCTAGTTTTACAGATAGGAATGTTAGCACAAAAACTGAAAGAAAGGAGATAGCCGAAAAATCTCTGCACACAATGTTTGGTTCTCGGAAGAAAATCATATGTGCCATGTTGTTTCATTTAGGTTTAAAGAGTTAGCTGCTATACTGCCGGATATGCATTCCTATAGTGTAAATGCTAGTTTTACAGATAGGAATGTTAGCACAAAAACTGAAAGAAAGGAGATAGCCGCAAAATCTCTGCACACAATGCTTAGTTCTCAGAAGTAAATCATATGTGCCATGTTGTTTCATTTAGGTTTAAAGAGTTAGCTGCTATACCACCGGCTATGCTTTCCTACAGTGTAAATGGTAGTTTTACAGATAGGAATGTTAGCACAAAAACTGAAGAAAAGGAGATAGCTGAAAAATCTCTGCACACAATGCTTAGTTCTCAGAAGTAAATCATATGTGCCGTGTTGTTTCATTTAGGTTTAAAGAGTTAGCTGCTATAAGGCCGGCTTTGCTTTCCTATAGTGTAAATGGTAGTTTTACAAATAGGAATGTTAGCACAAAAACTGAAAGAAAGGAGATAGCCGCAAAATCTCTGCACACAATGCTTAGTTCCCAGAAGTAAATCATATGTGCCATGTTGTTTCATTTAGGTTTAAAGAGTTAGCTGCTATACCGCTGGTTATGCTTTCCTATAGTGTAAATGGTAGTTTTACAGATAGGAATGTTAGCACAAAAAGTGAAGAAATGGAGATAATTGAAAAATCTCTGCACACAATGCTTAGTTCTCAGAAGTAAATCATATGTGCCATGTTGTTTCATTTAGGTTTAAAGAGTTAGCTGCTATACCGCCGGTTATGCTTTCCTATAGTGTAAATGCTACTTTTTCAGATAAGAATGTTAGCACAAAAACTGAAAGGAGATAGCCGCAAAATCTCTGCACAGAATTCTTAGGTCTCAGAAGTAAATGATATGTGCCATGTTGTTTCATTTAGGTTTAAAGAGTTAGCTGCTATACCGCCGGTTATGCTTTCCTATAGTGTAAAAGGTAGTTTTACAGATTGAAATGTTAGCACAAAAACTGAAGAAAAGGAGATAGCTGAAAAATCTCTGCACACAATGCTTAGTTCTCAGAAGTAAATCGTATGTGCCATGTTGTTTCATTTAGGCTTAAAGAGTTAGCTGCTATACCTCCGGCTTTGCTTTCCTATAGTGTAAATGCTGGTTTTACAGATAGGAATGTTAGCACAAAAACTGAAAGAAAGGAGATAGCCGAAAAATCTCTGCACACAATGTTTGGTTCTCAGAAGTAAATCCTATGTGCCATGTTGTTTCATTTAGGTTTAAAGAGTTAGCTGCTATACCGCCGGTTAGCTTTCCTATAGTGTAAATGGTAGTTTTACAGATAGGAATGTTAGCACAAAAAGTGAAGAAATGGAGATAATTGAAAAATCTCTGCACACAATGCTTAGTTCTCAGAAGTAAATCATATGTGCCATGTTGTTTCATTTAGGTTTAAAGAGTTAGCTGCTATACCTCCGGCTTTGCTTTCCTATAGTGTAAATGCTAGTTTTACAGATAGGAATGTTAGCACAAAAACTGAAAGAAAGGAGATAGCCGAAAAATCTCTGCACACAATGTTTGGTTCTCAGAAGTAAATCATATGTGCCATGTTGTTTCATTTAGGTTTAAAGAGTTAGCTGCTATACTGTCGGTTATGCTTTCCTATAGTGTAAATGCTAGTTTTACAGATAGGAATGTTAGCACAAAAACTGAAAGAAAGGAGATAGCCGCAAAATCTCTGCACACAATGCTTAGTTCTCAGAAGTAAATCATATGTGCCACGTTGTTTCATTTAGGTTTAAAGAGTTAGCTGCTATACCACCGGCTATGCTTTCCTACAGTGTAAATGGTAGTTTTACAGATAGGAATGTTAGCACAAAAACTGAAGAAAAGGAGATAGCTGAAAAATCTCTGCACACAATGCTTAGTTCTCAGAAGTAAATCATATGTGCCGTGTTGTTTCATTTAGGTTTAAAGAGTTAGCTGCTATAAGGCCGGCTTTGCTTTCCTATAGTGTAAATGGTAGTTTTACAAATAGGAATGTTAGCACAAAAACTGAAAGAAAGGAGATAGCCGCAAAATCTCTGCACACAATGCTTAGTTCCCAGAAGTAAATCATATGTGCCATGTTGTTTCATTTAGGTTTAAAGAGTTAGCTGCTATACCGCCGGTTATGCTTTCCTATAGTGTAAATGGTAGTTTTACAGATAGGAATGTTAGCACAAAAAGTGAAGAAATGGAGATAATTGAAAAATCTCTGCACACAATGCTTAGTTCTCAGAAGTAAATCATATGTACCATGTTGTTTCATTTAGGTTTAAAGAGTTAGCTGCTATACCGCCGGTTATGCTTTCCTATAGTGTAAATGCTACTTTTTCAGATAAGAATGTTAGCACAAAAACTGAAAGGAGATAGCCGCAAAATCTCTGCACAGAATTCTTAGGTCTCAGAAGTAAATGATATGTGCCATGTTGTTTCATTTATGTTTAAAGAGTTAGCTGCTATACCGCCGGTTATGCATTCCTATAGTGTAAATGGTAGTTTTACAGATTGAAATGTTAGCACAAAAACTGAAGAAAAGGAGATAGCTGAAAAATCTCTGTACACAATGCTTAGTTCTCAGAAGTAAATCGTATATGCCATGTTCTTTCATTTAGGTTTAAAGAGTTAGCTGCTATACCGCCGGTTATGCTTTCCCATAGTGTAAATGGTAGTTTTACAGATTGAAATGTTAGCACAAAAACTGAAGAAAAGGAGATAGCTGAAAAATCTCTGTACACAATGCTTAGTTCTCAGAAGTAAATCGTATATGCCATGTTCTTTCATTTAGGTTTAAAGAGTTAGCTGCTATACCGCCGATTATGCTTTCCCATAGTGTAAATGGTACTTTTACAGATAGGAATGTTAGCACAAAAACTGAAGAAAAGGAGATAGCTGAAAAATCTCTGCACACAATGCTTAGTTCTCAGAAGTAAATCATATGTGCCATGTTTTTTCATTTAGGTTTAAAGAGTTAGCTGCTATACCTCCGGCTTTGCTTTCCTATAGTGTAAATGCTAGTTTTACAGATAGGAATGTTAGCACAAAAACTGAAAGAAAGGAGATAGCCGAAAAATCTCTGCACACAATGTTTGGTTCTCAGAAGTAAATCATATGTGCCATGTTGTTTCATTTAGGTTTAAAGAGTTAGCTGCTATACCGCCGGTTATGCTTTCCTATAGTGTAAATGGTTGTTTTACAGATAGGAATGTTAGCACAAAAAGTGAAGAAATGGAGATAATTGAAAAATCTCTGCACACAATGCTTAGTTCTCAGAAGTAAATCATATGTGCCATGTTGTTTCATTTAGGTTTAAAGAGTTAGCTGCTATACCGCCGGTTATGCTTTCCTATAGTGTAAATGCTACTTTTTCAGATAAGAATGTTAGCACAAAAACTGAAAGGAGATAGCCGCAAAATCTCTGCACAGAATTCTTAGGTCTCAGAAGTAAATGATATGTGCCATGTTGTTTCATTTATGTTTAAAGAGTTAGCTGCTATACCGCCGGTTATGCTTTCCTATAGTGTAAATGGTAGTTTTACAGATTGAAATGTTAGCACAAAAACTGAAGAAAAGGAGATAGCTGAAAAATCTCTGTACACAATGCTTAGTTCTCAGAAGTAAATCGTATATGCCATGTTCTTTCATTTAGGTTTAAAGAGTTAGCTGCTATACCGCCGGTTATGCTTTTCCATAGTGTAAATGGTACTTTTACAGATAGGAATGTTAGCACAAAAACTGAAGAAAAGGAGATAGCTGAAAAATCTCTGCACGCAATGCTTAGTTCTCAGAAGTAAATCATATGTGCCATGTTGTTTCATTTAGGTTTAAAGAGTTAGCTGCTATACCACCAGCTATGCTTTCCTATAGTGTAAATGGTAGTTTTACAGATAGGAATGTTAGCCCAAAAACTGAAGAAAAGGAGATAGCTGAAAAATCTCTGCACACAATGCTTAGTTCTCAGAAGTAAATCATATGTGCCGTGTTGTTTCATTTAGGTTTAAAGAGTTACCAGCTATAAGGCCGGCTTTGCTTTCCTATAGTGTAAATGGTAGTTTTACAAATAGGAATGTTAGCACAAAAACTGAAAGAAAGGAGATAGCCGCAAAATCTCTGCACACAATGCTTAGTTCCCAGAAGTAAATCATATGTGCCATGTTGTTTCATTTTGGTTTAAAGAGTTAGCTGCTATACCGCCGGTTATGCTTTCCTATAGTGTAAAGGGTAGTTTTACAGATAGGAATGTTAGCACAAAAACTGAAGAAATGGAGATAATTGAAAAATCTCTGCACACAATGCTTAGTTCTCAGAAGTAAATCATATGTGCCATGTTGTTTCATTTAGGTTTAAAGAGTTAGCTCCTATACCGCCGGTTATGCTTTCCTATAGTGTAAATTGTATTTTTCCAGGTAGCTATGGTGGCACAAAAACTGAAGAAATGGAGATACCTGCAAAATCTCTGCACACAATGGTTAGTTCTCAAGAGTAAATCATATGTGCCATGTTGTTTCATTTAGGTTTAAAGAGTTAGCTGCTATACCACCAGCTATTCTTTCCTATAGTGTAAATGCTAGTTTTACAGATAGGAATGTTAGCACAAAAACTGAAAGAAAGGAGATAGCCGCAAAATCTCTGCACACAATGCTTAGTTCTCAGAAGTAAATCATGTGTGCCATGTTGTTTCATTTAGGTTTAAAGAGTTAGCTGCTATACCGCCGGTTATGCTTTCCTATAGTGTAAATGGTAGTTTTACAGATTGAAATGTTAGCACAAAAACTGAAGAAAAGGAGATAGCTGAAAAATCTCTGCACACAATGTTTGGTTCTCAGAAGTAAATCATATGTGCCATGTTGTTTCATTTAGGTTTAAAGAGTTAGCTGCTATACTGCCGGTTATGCTTTCCTATAGGGTAAAAGCTAATTTTAGAGATAGGAATCGTAACACAAAAACTGAAAGAAAGGAGATAGCCGCAAAATCTCTGCACACAATGCTTAGTTCTCAGAAGTAAATCGTATGTGCCATGTTGTTTCATTTAGGTTTAAAGAGTTAGCTGCTATACCGCCGGTTATGCTTTCCTATAGTGTAAATGGTACTTTTACAGATAGGAATGTTAGCACAAAAACTGAAGAAAAGGAGATAGCTGAAAAATCTCTGCACACAATGCTTAGTTCTCAGAAGTAAATCATATGTGCCATGTTGTTTCATTTAGGTTTAAAGAGTTAGCTGCTATACTGCCGGTTATGCTTTCCTATAGTGTAAATGCTAGTTTTACGGATAGGAATGTTAGCACAAAAACTGAAAGAAAGAAGATAGCCGCAAAATCTCTGCACACAACGCTTAGTTCTCAGAAGTAAATCATATGTGCCATGTTGTTTCATTTAGGTTTAAAGAGTTAGCTGCTATACCACCGGTTATGCTTTCCTATAGTGTAAATGGTAGTTTTACAGATAGGAATGTTAGCACAAAAACTGAAGAAAAGGAGATAGCTGAAAAATCTCTGCACACAATGCTTAGTTCTCAGAAGTAAATCATATGTGCCATGTTGTTTCATTTAGGTTTAAAGAGTTAGCTGCTATAAGGCCAGCTTTGCTTTCCTATAGGGTAAATGGTAGTTTTACAAATAGGAATGTTAGCACAAAAACTGAAAGAAAGGAGATAGCCCCAAAATCTCTGCACACAATGCTTAGTTCCCAGAAGTAAATCATATGTGCCATGTTGTTTCATTTAGGTTTAAAGAGTTAGCTGCTATACCGCCGGTTATGCTTTCCTATAGTGTAAATGGTAGTTTTACAGATAGGAATGTTAGCACAAAAACTGAAGAAATGGAGATAATTGAAAAATCTCTGTACACAATGCTTAGTTCTCAGAAGTAAATCATATGTGCCATGTTGTTTCATTTAGGTTTAAAGAGTTAGCTGCTATACCGCCGGTTATGCTTTCCTATAGTGTAAATGCTCCTTTTTCCGATAAGAATGTTAGCACAAAAACTGAAAGGAGATAGCCGCAAAATCTCTGCACAGAATTCTTAGGTCTCAGAAGTAAATGATATGTGCAATGTTGTTTCATTTAGGTTTAAAGAGTTAGCTGCTATACCGCCGGTTATGCTTTCCTATAGTGTAAATGGTAGTTTTACAGATTGAAATGTTAGCACAAAAACTGAAGAAAAGGAGATAGCTGAAAAATCTCTGTACACAATGCTTAGTTCTCAGAAGTAAATCGTATATGCCATGTTGTTTCATTTAGGTTTAAAGAGTTAGCTGCTATACCGCCGGTTATGCTTTCCCATAGTGTAAATGGTACTTTTACAGATAGGAATGTTAGCACAAAAACTGAAGAAAAGGAGATAGCTGAAAAATCTCTGCACACAATGCTTAGTTCTCAGAAGTAAATCGTATGTGCCATGTTGTTTCATTTAGGCTTAAAGAGTTAGCTGCTATACCTCCGGCTTTGCTTTCCTTTAGTGTAAATGCTGGTTTTACAGATAGGAATGTTAGCACAAAAACTGAAAGAAAGGAGATAGCCGAAAAATCTCTGCACACAATGTTTGGTTCTCAGAAGTAAATCATATGTGCCATGTTGTTTCATTTAGGTTTAAAGAGTTAGCTGCTATACTGCCCGTTATGCTTTCTTATAGTGTAAATGATAGTTTTACAGATAGGAATGTTAGCACAAAAACTGAAAGAAAGGAGATAGTCGCAAAATCTCTGCACACAATGCTTAGTTCTCAGAAGTAAATCATATGTGCCATGTTGTTTCATTTAGGTTTAAAGAGTTAGCTGCTATACCGCCGGTTATGCTTTCCTATAGTGTAAATGCTACTTTTTCAGATAAGAATGTTAGCACAAAAACTGAAAGGAGATAGCCGCAAAATCTCTGCACAGAATTCTTAGGTCTCAGAAGTAAATGATATGTGCCATGTTGTTTCATTTAGGTTTAAAGAGTTAGCTCCTATACCGCCGGTTATGCTTTCCTATAGTGTAAATGGTATTTTTCCAGGTAGGTATGTTGGCACAAAAACTGAAGAAAAGGTGATACCTGCAAAATCTCTGCACACAATTCTTAGTTCTCAAGAGTAAATCATATGTGCCATGTTGTTTCATTTAGGTTTAAAGAGTTAGCTGCTATACCACCAGCTATGCTTTCCTATAGTGTAAATGCTAGTTTTACAGATAGGAATGTTAGCACAAAAACTGAAAGAAAGGAGATAGCCGCAACATCTCTGCACACAATGCTTAGTTCTCAGAAGTAAATCATATGTGCCATGTCTTTTCATTTAGGTTTAAAGAGTTAGCTGCTATACCGCCGGTTATGCTTTCCTATAGTGTAAATGCTACTTTTACAGATAAGAATGTTAGCACAAAAACTGAAAGAAAGGAGATAGCCGCAAAATCTCAGCACAGATTTCTTAGGTCTCAGAAGTAAATGATATGTGCCATGTTGTTTCATTTAGGTTTAAAGAGTTAGCTGCTATACCGCCGTTTATGCTTTCCTATAGTGTAAATGGTAGTTTTACAGATTGAAATGTTAGCACAAAAACTGAAGAAAAGGAGATAGCTGAAAAATCTCTGTACACAATGCTTAGTTCTCAGAAGTAAATCGTATGTGCCATGTTGTTTCATTTAGGTTTAAAGAGTTAGCTGCTATACCGCCGGTTATGCTTTCCTATAGTGTAAATTTTACTTTTACAGATAAGGAATGTTAGCACAAAAACTGAAGAAAAGGAGATAGTTGAAAAATATCTGCACACAATGCTTAGTTCTCAGAAGTAAATCATATGTGCCATGTTGTTTCATTTAGGTTTAAAGAGTTAGCTGCTATACCTCCGGCTTTGCTTTCCTATAGTGTAAATGCTAGTTTTACAGATAGGAATGTTAGCACAAAAACTGAAAGAAAGGAGATAGCCGAAAAATCTCTGCACACAATGTTTGGTTCTCAGAAGTAAATCATACGTGCCATGTTGTTTCATTTAGGTTTAAAGAGTTAGCTGCTATACTGCCAGTTATGCTTTCCTATAGTATAAATGCTAGTTTTACAGATAGGAATGTTAGCACAAAAACTGAAAGAAAGGAGATAGCCGCAAAATCTCTGCACACAATGCTTAGTTCTCAGAAGTAAATCATATCTGCCATGTTGTTTCATTTAGGTTTAAAGAGTTAGCTGCTATACCACCGGTTATGCTTTCCTATAGTGTAAATGGTAGTTTTACAGATAGGAATGGTAACACAAAAACTGAAAGAAAGGAGATAGCCGCAAAATCTCTGCACACAATGCATAGTTCTCAGAAGTAAATCGTATGTGCCATGTTGTTTCATTTAGGTTTAAAGAGTTAGCTGCTATACCGCCGGTTATGCTTTCCTATAGTGTAAATGGTACTTTTACAGATAGGAATGTTAGCAAAAAAACTGAAGAAAAGGAGATAGCTGAAAAATCTCTGCACACAATGCTTAGTTCTCAGAAGTAAATCATATGTGCCATGTTGTTTCATTTAGGTTTAAAGAGTTAGCTGCTATACTGCCAGTTATGCTTTCCTATAGTGTAAATGCTAGTTTTAAAGATAGGAATGTTAGCACAAAAACTGAAAGAAAGAAGATAGCCGCAAAATCTCTGCACACAACGCTTAGTTCTCAGAAGTAAATCATATGTGCCATGTTGTTTCATTTAGGTTTAAAGAGTTAGCTGCTATACCACCGGTTATGCTTTCCTATAGTGTAAATGGTAGTTTTACAGATAGGAATGTTAGCACAAAAACTGAAGAAAAGGAGATAGCTGAAAAATCTCTGCACAATATGCTTAGTTCTCAGAAGTAAATCATATGTGCCATGTTGTTTCATTTAGGTTTAAAGAGTTAGCTGCTATAAGGCCGGCTTTGCTTTCCTATAGGGTAAATGGTAGTTTTACAAATAGGAATGTTAGCACAAAAACTGAAAGAAAGGAGATAGCCCCAAAATCTCTGCACACAATGCTTAGTTCCCAGAAGTAAATCATATGTGCCATGTTGTTTCATTTAGGTTTAAAGAGTTAGCTGCTATACCGCCGGTTATGCTTTCCTATAGTGTAAATGGTAGTTTTACAGATAGGAATGTTAGCACAAAAACTGAAGAAATGGAGATAATTGAAAAATCTCTGTACACAATGCTTAGTTCTCAGAAGTAAATCATATGTGCCATGCTGTTTCATTTAGGTTTAAAGAGTTAGCTGCTATACCGCCGGTTATGCTTTCCTATAGTGTAAATGCTCCTTTTTTAGATAAGAATGTTAGCACAAAAACTGAAAGGAGATAGCCGCAAAATCTCTGCACAGAATTCTTAGGTCTCAGAAGTAAATGATATGTGCCATGTTGTTTCATTTATGTTTAAAGAGTTAGCTGCTATACCGCCTGTTATGCTTTCCTATAGTGTAAATGGTAGTTTTACAGATTGAAATGTTAGCACAAAAACTGAAGAAAAGGAGATAGCTGAAAAATCTCTGTACACAATGCTTAGTTCTCAGAAGTAAATCGTATATGCCATGTTGTTTCATTTAGGTTTAAAGAGTTAGCTGCTATACCGCCGGTTATGCTTTCCCATAGTGTAAATGGTACTTTTACAGATAGGAATGTTAGCACAAAAACTGAAGAAAAGGAGATAGCTGAAAAATCTCTGCACACAATGCTTAGTTCTCAGAAGTAAATCATATGTGCCATGTTGTTTCATTTAGGTTTAAAGAGTTAGCTGCTATACCTCCGGCTTTGCTTTCCTATAGTGTAAATGCTAGTTTTACAGATAGGAATGTTAGCACAAAAACTGAAAGAAAGGAGATAGCCGAAAAATCTCTGCACACAATGTTTGGTTCTCAGAAGTAAATCATATGTGCCATGTTGTTTCATTTAGGTTTAAAGAGTTAGCTGCTATACTGCCGGTTATGCTTTCCTATAGTGTAAATGCTAGTTTTACAGATAGGAATGTTAGCACAAAAACTGAAAGAAAGGAGATAGCCGCAAAATCTCTGCACACAATGCTTAGTTCTCAAGAGTAAATCATATGTGCCATGTTGTTTCATTTAGGTTTAAAGAGTTAGCTGCTATACCACCAGCTATGCTTTCCTATAGTGTAAATGGTAGTTTTACAGATAGGAATGTTAGCCCAAAAACTGAAGAAAAGGAGATAGCTGAAAAATCTCTGCACACAATGCTTAGTTCTCAGAAGTAAATCATATGTGCCATGTTGTTTCATTTAGGTTTAAAGAGTTAGCTCCTATACCGCCGGTTATACTTTCCTATAGTGTAAATGGTATTTTTCCAGGTAGGTATGGTGGCACAAAAACTGAAGAAATGGAGATACCTGCAAAATCTCTGCTCAGAATGCTTAGTTCTCAAGAGTAAATCATATGTGCCATGTTGTTTCATTTAGGTTTAAAGAGTTAGCTGCTATACCACCAGCTATGCCTTCCTATAGTGTAAATGCTAGTTTTACAGATAGGAATGTTATCACAAAAACTGAAAGAAAGGAGATAGCCGAAAAATCTCTGCACACAATGCTTAGTTCTCAGAAGTAAATCATGTGTGCCATGTTGTTTCATTTAGGTTTAAAGAGTTAGCTGCTATACTGCCGGTTATGCTTTCCTATAGGGTAAAAGCTAGTTTTACAGATAGGAATGTTAACACAAAAATTGAAAGAAAGGAGATAGCCGCAAAATCTCTGCACACAATGCTTAGTTCTCAGAAGTAAATCGTATGTGCCTTGTTGTTTCATTGAGGTTTAAAGAGTTAGCTGCTATACCGCCGGTTATGCTTTCCTATAGTGTAAATGGTACTTTTACAGATACGAATGTTAGCACAAAAACTGAAGAAAAGGAGATAGCTGAAAAATCTCTGCACACAATGCTTAGTTCTCAGAAGTAAATCATATGTGCCATGTTGTTTCATTTAGGTTTAAAGAGTTAGCTGCTATACCTCCGGCTTTGCTTTCCTATAGTGTAAATGCTAGTTTTACAGATAGGAATGTTAGCACAAAAACTGAAAGAAAGGAGAGAGCCGAAAAATCTCTGCACACAATGTTTGGTTCTCAGAAGTAAATCATATGTGCCATGTTGTTTCATTTAGGTTTAAAGAGTTAGCTGCTTTACTGCCGGATATGCTTTCCTATAGTGTAAATGCTAGTTTTACAGATAGGAATGTTAGCACAAAAACTGAAAGAAAGGAGATAGCCCCAAAATCTCTGCACACAATGATTAGTTCTCAGAAGTAAATCATATGTGCCATGTTGTTTCATTTAGGTTTAAAGAGTTAGCTCCTATACCGCCGGTTATGCTTTCCTATAGTGTAAATGGTATTTTTCCAGGTAGGTATGGTGGCACAAAAACTGAAGAAATGGAGATACCTGCAAAATCTCTGCACACAATGCTTAGTTCTCAAGAGTAAATCATATGTGCCATGTTGTTTCATTTAGGTTTAAAGAGTTAGCTGCTATACCACCAGCTATGCCTTCCTATAGTGTAAATGCTAGTTTTACAGATAGGAATGTTATCACAAAAACTGAAAGAAAGGAGATAGCCGCAAAATCTCTGCACACAATGCTTAGTTCTCAGAAGTAAATCGTATGTGCCATGTTGTTTCATTTAGGTTTAAAGAGTTAGCTGCTATACCGCCGGTTATGCTTACCTATAGTGTAAATGGTACTATTACAGATAAGGAATGTTAGCACAAAAACTGAAGAAAAGGAGATAGCTGAAAAATATCTGCACACAATGCTTAGTTCTCAGAAGTAAATCATGTGTGCCATGTTGTTTCATTTAGGTTTAAAGAGTTAGCTGCTATACTGCCGGATATGCTTTCCTATAGTGTAAATGCTAGTTTTACAGATAGGAATGTTAGCACAAAAACTGAAAGAAAGGAGATAGCCCCAAAATCTCTGCACACAATGATTAGTTCTCAGAAGTAAATCATATGTGCCATGTTGTTTCATTTAGGTTTAAAGAGTTAGCTGCTATACTGCCGGTTATGCTTTCCTATAGTGTAAATGGTATTTTTCCAGGTAGGTATGGTGGCACAAAAACTGAAGAAATGGAGATACCTGCAAAATCTCTGCACACAATGCTTAGTTCTCAGAAGTAAATCATATGTGCCATGTTGTTTCATTTAGGTTAAAGAGTTAGCTGCTATAAGGCCGGCTTTGCTTTCCTATAGTGTAAATGGTAGTTTTACAAATAGGAATGTTAGCACAAAAACTGAAAGAAATGAGATAGCCGCAAAATCTCTGCACACAATGCTTAGTTCCCAGAAGTAAATCATATGTGCCATGTTGTTTCATTTAGGTTTAAAGAGTTAGCTGCTATACCGCCGGTTATGCTTTCCTATAGTGTAAATGGTAGTTTTACAGATAGAAATGTTAGCACAAAAACTGAAGAAATGGAGATAATTGAAAAATCTCTGCACACAATGCTTAGTTCTCAGAAGTAAATCATATGTGCCATGTTGTTTCATTTAGGTTTAAAGAGTTAGCTGCTATACCGCCGGTTATGCTTTCCTATAGTGTAAATGCTACTTTTTCAGATAAGAATGTTAGCACAAAAACTGAAAGGAGATAGCCGCAAAATCTCTGCACAGAATTCTTAGGTCTCAGAAGTAAATGATATGTGCCATGTTGTTTCATTTATGTTTAAAGAGTTAGCTGCTATACCGCCGGTTATGCTTTCCTATAGTGTAAATGGTAGTTTTACAGATTGAAATGTTAGCACAAAAACTGAAGAAAAGGAGATAGCTGAAAAATCTCTGTACACGATGTTTAGTTCTCAGAAGTGAAACGTATGTGCCATGTTGTTTCATTTAGGTTTAAAGAGTTAGCTGCTATACCGCCGGTTATGCTTTCCCATAGTGTAAATGGTACTTTTACAGAGAGGAATGTTAGCACAAAAACTGAAGAAAAGGAGATACCTGAAAAATCTCTGCACACAATGCTTAGTTCTCAGAAGTAAATCATATGTGCCATGTTGTTTCATTTAGGTTTAAAGAGTTAGCTGCTATACCTCCGCCTTTGCTTTCCTATAGTGTAAATGCTAGTTTTACAGATAGGAATGTTAGCACAAAAACTGAAAGAAAGGAGATAGCCGAAAAATCTCTGCACACAATGTTTGGTTCTCAGAAGTAAATCATATGTGCCATGTTGTTTCATTTAGGTTTAAAGAGTTAGCTGCTATACCTCCGGCTTTGCTTTCCTATAGTGTAAATGCTAGTTTCATAGATAGGAATGTTAGCACAAAAACTGAAAGAAAGGAGATAGCCGCAAAATCTCTGCACACAATGCTTAGTTCTCAAGAGTAAATCATATGTGCTATGTTGTTTCATTTAGGTTTAAAGAGTTAGCTGCTATACCACCAGCTATGCTTTCCTATAGTGTAAATGGTAGTTTTACAGATAGGAATGTTAGCACAAAAACTGAAGAAAAGGAGATAGCTGAAAAATCTCTGCACACAATGCTTAGTTCTCAGAAGTAAATCATATGTGCCATGTTGTTTCATTTAGGTTTAAAGAGTTAGCTCCTATACCGCCGGTTATGCTTTCCTATAGTGTAAATGGTATTTTTCCCGGTAGGTATGTTGGCACAAAAACTGAAGAAAAGGAGATACCTGCAAAATCTCTGCACACAATGCTTAGTTCTCAAGAGTAAATCATATGTGCCATGTTGTTTCATTTAGGTTTAAAGAGTTAGCTGCTATACCACCAGCTATGCTTTCCTATAGTGTAAATGCTAGTTTTACAGATAGGAATGTTAGCACAAAAACTGAAAGAAAGGAGATAGCCGCAAAATCTCTGCACAGAATTCTTAGGTCTCAGAAGTAAATGATATGTGCCATGTTGTTTCATTTAGGTTTAAAGAGTTAGCTGCTATACCGCCGGTTTTGCTTTCCTATAGTGTAAATGGTAGTTTTACAGATTGAAATGTTAGCACAAAAACTGAAGAAAAGGAGATAGCTGAAAAATCTCTGTACACAATGCTTAGTTCTCAGAAGTAAATCGTATGTGCCATGTTGTTTCATTTAGGTTTAAAGAGTTAGCTGCTATACCGCCTTTTATGCTTTCCTATAGTGTAAATGGTACTTTTACTGATAAGGAATGTTAGCACAAAAACTGAAGAAAAGGAGATAGCTGAAAAATATCTGCACACAATGCTTAGTTCTCAGAAGTAAATCATATGTGCCATGTTGTTTCATTTAGGTTTAAAGAGTTAGCTGCTATACCTCCGGCTTTGCTTTCCTATATTGTAAATGCTAGTTTTACAGATAGGAATGTTAGCACAAAAACTGAAAGAAAGGAGATAGCCGAAAAATCTCTGCACACAATGTTTGGTTCTCAGAAGTAAATCATATGTGCCATGTTGTTTCATTTAGGTTTAAAGAGTTAGCTGCTATACTGCCGGTTATGCTTTCCTATAGTGTAAATGATAGTTTTACAGATAGGAATGTTAGCACAAAAACTGAAGAAAAGGAGATAGCTGAAAAATCTCTGCACACAATGCTTAGTTCTCAGAAGGAAATCATATGTGCCATGTTGTTTCATTTAGGTTTAAAGAGTTAGCTGCTATAAGGCTGGCTTTGCTTTCCTATAGTGTAAATGGTAGTTTTACAAATAGGAATGTTAGCACAAAAACTGAAAGAAAGGAGATAGCCGCCAAATCTCTGCACACAATGCTTGGTTCCCAGAAGTAAATCATATGTGCCATGTTGTTTCATTTAGGTTTAAAGAGTTAGCTGCTATACCGCCGGTTATGCTTTCCTATAGTGTAAATGCTAGTTTTACAGATAGGAATGTTAGCACAAAAACTGAAAGAAAGGAGATAGCCGCAAAATCTCTCCACACAATGCTTTGTTCTCTGAAGTAAATCATATGTGCCATGTTGTTTCATTTAGGTTTAAAGAGTTAGCTGTTATACCACCGGTTATGCTTTCCTATAGTGTAAATGGTAGTTTTACAGATAGGAATGTTAGCACAAAAACTGAAGAAAAGGAGATAGCTGAAAAATCTCTGCACACAATGCTTAGTTCTCAGAAGTAAATCATATATGCCGTGTTGTTTCATTTAGGTTTAAAGAGTTAGCTGCTATAAGGCCGGCTTTGCTTTCCCATAGTGTAAATGGTAGTTTTACAAATAGGAATGTTAGCACAAAAACTGAAAGAAAGGAGATAGCCGCAAAATCCCTGCACACAATGCTTGGTTCCCAGAAGTAAATCATATGTGCCATGTTGTTTCATTTAGGTTTAAAGAGTTAGCTGCTATACCGCCAGTTATGCTTTCCTATAGTGTAAAAGGTAGGTTTACAGATAGGAATGTTAGCACAAAAACTGAAGAAATGGAGATAATTGAAAAATCTCTGCACACAATGCTTAGTTCTCAGAAGTAAATCATATGTGCCACGTTGTTTCATTTAGGTTTAAAGAGTTAGCTGCTATACCGCCGGTTATGCTTTCCTATTGTGTAAATGCTACTTTTACAGATAAGAATGTTAGCACAAAAACTGAAAGAAAGGAGATAGCCGCAAAACCTCTGCACAGAATTCTTAGGTCTCAGAAGTAAATGATATGTGCCATGTTGTTTCATTTAGGTTTAAAGAGATAGCTGCTATACCGCCGGTTATGCTTTCCTATAGTGTAAATGGTAGTTTTACAGATTGAAATGTTAGCACAAAAACTGAAGAAAAGGAGATAGCTGAAAAATCTCTGTACACAATGCTTAGTTCTCAGAAGTAAATCGTATGTGCCATGTTGTTTCATTTAGGTTTAAAGAGTTAGCTGCTATACCGCCGGTTATGCTTTCCTATAGTGTAAATGGTACTTTTACAGATAAGGAATGTTAGCACAAAAACTGAAGAAAAGGAGATAGCTGAAAAATTTCTGCACACAATGCTTAGTTCTCAGAAGTAAATCATATGTGCCATGTTGTTTCATTTAGGTTTAAAGAGTTAGCTGCTATACCTCCGGCTTTGCTTTCCTATAGTGTAAATGCTAGTTTTACAGATAGGAATGTTAGCACAAAAACTGAAAGAAAGGAGATAGCCGAAAAATCTCTGCACACAATGTTTGGTTCTCAGAAGTAAATCATATGTGCCATGTTGTTTCATTTAGGTTTAAAGAGTTAGCTGCTATACTGCCGGTTATGCTTTCCTACTATAGTGTAAATGCTAGTTTTACAGATAGGAATGTTAGCACAAAAACTGAAAGAAAGGAGATAGCCGCAAAATCTCTGCACACAATGCTTAGTTCTCAAGAGTAAATCATATGTGCCATGTTGTTTCATTTACGTTTAAAGAGTTAGTTGCTATACCACCAGCTATGCTTTCCTATAGTGTAAATGGTAGTTTTACAGATAGGAATGTTAGCACAAAAACTGAAGAAAAGGAGATAGCTGAAAAATCTCTGCACACAATGCTTAGTTCTCAGAAGTAAATCATATGTGCCATGTTGTTTCATTTAGGTTTAAAGAGTTAGCTCCTATACCACCGGTTATGCTTTCCTATAGTGTAAATGGTATTTTTCCAGATAGTTATGTTGGCACAAAAACTGAAGAAAAGGAGATACCTGCAAAATCTCTGCACACAATGCTTAGTTCTCAAGAGTAAATCATATGTGCCATGTTGTTTCATTTAGGTTTAAAGAGTTAGCTGCTATACCACCAGCTATGCTTCCCTATAGTGTAAATGCTAGTTTTACAGATAGGAATGTTAGCCCAAAAACTGAAAGAAAGGAGATAGCCGCAAAATCTCTGCACACAATGCTTAGTTCTCAGAAGTAAATCATATGTGCCATGTTGTTTCATTTAGGTTTAAAGAGTTAGCTGCTATACCGCCGGTTATGCTTTCCTATAGTGTAAATGCTACTTTTACAGATAAGAATGTTAGCACAAAAACTGAAAGAAAAGAGATAGCCGCAAAATCTCTGCACAGAATTCTTAGGTCTCAGAAGTAAATGATATGTGCCATGTTGTTTCATTTAGGTTTAAAGAGTTAGCTGCTATACCGCCGGTTATGCTTTCCTAAAGTGTAAATGGTAGTTTTACAGATTGAAATGTTAGCACAAAAACTGAAGAAAAGGAGATAGCTGAAAAATCTCTGTACACAATGCTTAGTTCTCAGAAGTAAATCGTATGTGCCATGTTGTTTCATTTAGGTTTAAAGAGTTAGCTGCTATACCGCCGGTTATGCTTTCCTATAGTGTAAATGGTACTTTTACAGATAAGGAATGTTAGCACAAAAACTGAAGAAAAGGAGATAGCTGAAAAATATCTGCACACAATGCTTAGTTCTCAGAAGTAAATCATATGTGCCATGTTGTTTCATTTAGGTTTAAAGAGTTAGCTGCTATACCTCCGGCTTTGGTTTCCTATAGTGTAAATGCTAGTTTTACAGATAGGAATGTTAGCACAAAAACTGAAAGAAAGGAGATAGCCGAAAAATCTCTGCACACAATGTTTGGTTCTCAGAAGTAAATCATATGTGCCATGTTGTTTAATTTAGGTTTAAAGAGTTAGCTGCTATACTGCCGGTTATGCTTTCCTATAGGGTAAAAGCTAGTTTTACAGATAGGAATGGTAACATAAAAACTGAAAGAAAGGAGATAGCCGCAAAATCTCTGCACACAATGCTTAGTTCTCAGAAGTAAATCGTATGTGCCATGTTGTTTCATTTAGGTTTAAAGAGTTAGCTGCTATACCACCGGTTATGCTTTCCAATAGTGTAAATGGTACTTTTACAGATAGGAATGTTAGCACAAAAACTGAAGAAAAGGAGATAGCTGAAAAATCTCTGCACACAATGCTTAGTTCTCAGAAGTAAATCATATGTGCCATGTTGTTTCATTTAGGTTTAAAGAGTTAGCTCCTATACCGCCGGTTATGCTTTCCTATAGTGTAAATGGTATTTTTCCCGGTAGGTATGTTGGCACAAAAACTGAAGAAAAGGAGATACCTGCAAAATCTCTGCACACAATGCTTAGTTCTCAAGAGTAAATCATATGTGCCATGTTGTTTCATTTAGGTTTAAAGAGTTAGCTGCTATACCACCAGCTATGCTTTCCTATAGTGTAAATGCTAGTTTTACAGATAGGAATGTTAGCACAAAAACTGAAAGAAAGGAGATAGCCGCAAAATCTCTGCACAGAATTCTTAGGTCTCAGAAGTAAATGATATGTGCCATGTTGTTTCATTTAGGTTTAAAGAGTTAGCTGCTATACCGCCGGTTTTGCTTTCCTATAGTGTAAATGGTAGTTTTACAGATTGAAATGTTAGCACAAAAACTGAAGAAAAGGAGATAGCTGAAAAATCTCTGTACACAATGCTTAGTTCTCAGAAGTAAATCGTATGTGCCATGTTGTTTCATTTAGGTTTAAAGAGTTAGCTGCTATACCGCCTTTTATGCTTTCCTATAGTGTAAATGGTACTTTTACTGATAAGGAATGTTAGCACAAAAACTGAAGAAAAGGAGATAGCTGAAAAATATCTGCACACAATGCTTAGTTCTCAGAAGTAAATCATATGTGCCATGTTGTTTCATTTAGGTTTAAAGAGTTAGCTGCTATACCTCCGGCTTTGCTTTCCTATATTGTAAATGCTAGTTTTACAGATAGGAATGTTAGCACAAAAACTGAAAG
Organism: Dasypus novemcinctus; assembly: GCF_030445035.2. Taxonomy (NCBI): domain Eukaryota; kingdom Metazoa; phylum Chordata; class Mammalia; order Cingulata; family Dasypodidae; genus Dasypus; species Dasypus novemcinctus. The sequence continues at coordinate 100,898 of NW_026688214.1, forward strand.
AAAGGAGATAGCCGAAAAATCTCTGCACACAATGTTTGGTTCTCAGAAGTAAATCATATGTGCCATGTTGTTTCATTTAGGTTTAAAGAGTTAGCTGCTATACTGCCGGTTATGCTTTCCTATAGTGTAAATGATAGTTTTACAGATAGGAATGTTAGCACAAAAACTGAAGAAAAGGAGATAGCTGAAAAATCTCTGCACACAATGCTTAGTTCTCAGAAGGAAATCATATGTGCCATGTTGTTTCATTTAGGTTTAAAGAGTTAGCTGCTATAAGGCTGGCTTTGCTTTCCTATAGTGTAAATGGTAGTTTTACAAATAGGAATGTTAGCACAAAAACTGAAAGAAAGGAGATAGCCGCCAAATCTCTGCACACAATGCTTGGTTCCCAGAAGTAAATCATATGTGCCATGTTGTTTCATTTAGGTTTAAAGAGTTAGCTGCTATACCGCCGGTTATGCTTTCCTATAGTGTAAATGATAGTTTTACAGATAGGAATGTTAGCACAAAAACTGAAAGAAAGGAGATAGCCGCAAAATCTCTCCACACAATGCTTTGTTCTCTGAAGTAAATCATATGTGCCATGTTGTTTCATTTAGGTTTAAAGAGTTAGCTGTTATACCACCGGTTATGCTTTCCTATAGTGTAAATGGTAGTTTTACAGATAGGAATGTTTGCACAAAAACTGAAGAAAAGGAGATAGCTGAAAAATCTCTGCACACAATGCTTAGTTCTCAGAAGTAAATCATATGTGCCGTGTTGTTTCATTTAGGTTTAAAGAGTTAGCTGCTATAAGGCCGGCTTTGCTTTCCCATAGTGTAAATGGTAGTTTTACAAATAGGAATGTTAGCACAAAAACTGAAAGAAAGGAGATAGCCGCAAAATCCCTGCACACAATGCTTGGTTCCCAGAAGTAAATCATATGTGCCATGTTGTTTCATTTAGGTTTAAAGAGTTAGCTGCTATACCGCCAGTTATGCTTTCCTATAGTGTAAAAGGTAGGTTTACAGATAGGAATGTTAGCACAAAAACTGAAGAAATGGAGATAATTGAAAAATCTCTGCACACAATGCTTAGTTCTCAGAAGTAAATCATATGTGCCACGTTGTTTCATTTAGGTTTAAAGAGTTAGCTGCTATACCGCCGGTTATGCTTTCCTATTGTGTAAATGCTACTTTTACAGATAAGAATGTTAGCACAAAAACTGAAAGAAAGGAGATAGCCGCAAAACCTCTGCACAGAATTCTTAGGTCTCAGAAGTAAATGATATGTGCCATGTTGTTTCATTTAGGTTTAAAGAGTTAGCTGCTATACCGCCGGTTATGCTTTCCTATAGTGTAAATGGTAGTTTTACAGATTGAAATGTTAGCACAAAAACTGAAGAAAAGGAGATAGCTGAAAAATCTCTGTACACAATGCTTAGTTCTCAGAAGTAAATCGTATGTGCCATGTTGTTTCATTTAGGTTTAAAGAGTTAGCTGCTATACCGCCGGTTATGCTTTCCTATAGTGTAAATGGTACTTTTACAGATAAGGAATGTTAGCACAAAAACTGAAGAAAAGGAGATAGCTGAAAAATTTCTGCACACAATGCTTAGTTCTCAGAAGTAAATCATATGTGCCATGTTGTTTCATTTAGGTTTAAAGAGTTAGCTGCTATACCTCCGGCTTTGCTTTCCTATAGTGTAAATGCTAGTTTTACAGATAGGAATGTTAGCACAAAAACTGAAAGAAAGGAGATAGCCGAAAAATCTCTGCACACAATGTTTGGTTCTCAGAAGTAAATCATATGTGCCATGTTGTTTCATTTAGGTTTAAAGAGTTAGCTGCTATACTGCCGGTTATGCTTTCCTACTATAGTGTAAATGCTAGTTTTACAGATAGGAATGTTAGCACAAAAACTGAAAGAAAGGAGATAGCCGCAAATCTCTGCACACAATGCTTAGTTCTCAAGAGTAAATCATATGTTGCCATGTTGTTTCATTTACGTTTAAAGAGTTAGTTGCTATACCACCAGCTATGCTTTCCTATAGTGTAAATGGTAGTTTTACAGATAGGAATGTTAGCACAAAAACTGAAGAAAAGGAGATAGCTGAAAAATCTCTGCACACAATGCTTAGTTCTCAGAAGTAAATCATATGTGCCATGTTGTTTCATTTAGGTTTAAAGAGTTAGCTCCTATACCACCGGTTATGCTTTCCTATAGTGTAAATGGTATTTTTCCAGATAGTTATGTTGGCACAAAAACTGAAGAAAAGGAGATACCTGCAAAATCTCTGCACACAATGCTTAGTTCTCAAGAGTAAATCATATGTGCCATGTTGTTTCATTTAGGTTTAAAGAGTTAGCTGCTATACCACCAGCTATGCTTCCCTATAGTGTAAATGCTAGTTTTACAGATAGGAATGTTAGCCCAAAAACTGAAAGAAAGGAGATAGCCGCAAAATCTCTGCACACAATGCTTAGTTCTCAGAAGTAAATCATATGTGCCATGTTGTTTCATTTAGGTTTAAAGAGTTAGCTGCTATACCGCCGGTTATGCTTTCCTATAGTGTAAATGCTACTTTTACAGATAAGAATGTTAGCACAAAAACTGAAAGAAAAGAGATAGCCGCAAAATCTCTGCACAGAATTCTTAGGTCTCAGAAGTAAATGATATGTGCCATGTTGTTTCATTTAGGTTTAAAGAGTTAGCTGCTATACCGCCGGTTATGCTTTCCTAAAGTGTAAATGGTAGTTTTACAGATTGAAATGTTAGCACAAAAACTGAAGAAAAGGAGATAGCTGAAAAATCTCTGTACACAATGCTTAGTTCTCAGAAGTAAATCGTATGTGCCATGTTGTTTCATTTAGGTTTAAAGAGTTAGCTGCTATACCGCCGGTTATGCTTTCCTATAGTGTAAATGGTACTTTTACAGATAAGGAATGTTAGCACAAAAACTGAAGAAAAGGAGATAGCTGAAAAATATCTGCACACAATGCTTAGTTCTCAGAAGTAAATCATATGTGCCATGTTGTTTCATTTAGGTTTAAAGAGTTAGCTGCTATACCTCCGGCTTTGGTTTCCTATAGTGTAAATGCTAGTTTTACAGATAGGAATGTTAGCACAAAAACTGTAAGAAAGGAGATAGCCGCAAAATCCCTGCACACAATGCTTGGTTCCCAGAAGTAAATCATATGTGCCATGTTGTTTCATTTAGGTTTAAAGAGTTAGCTGCTATACCGCCAGTTATGCTTTCCTATAGTGTAAAAGGTAGGTTTACAGATAGGAATGTTAGCACAAAAACTGAAGAAATGGAGATAATTGAAAAATCTCTGCACACAATGCTTAGTTCTCAGAAGTAAATCATATGTGCCACGTTGTTTCATTTAGGTTTAAAGAGTTAGCTGCTATACCGCCGGTTATGCTTTCCTATTGTGTAAATGCTACTTTTACAGATAAGAATGTTAGCACAAAAACTGAAAGAAAGGAGATAGCCGCAAAACCTCTGCACAGAATTCTTAGGTCTCAGAAGTAAATGATATGTGCCATGTTGTTTCATTTAGGTTTAAAGAGTTAGCTGCTATACCGCCGGTTATGCTTTCCTATAGTGTAAATGGTAGTTTTACAGATTGAAATGTTAGCACAAAAACTGAAGAAAAGGAGATAGCTGAAAAATCTCTGTACACAATGCTTAGTTCTCAGAAGTAAATCGTATGTGCCATGTTGTTTCATTTAGGTTTAAAGAGTTAGCTGCTATACCGCCGGTTATGCTTTCCTATAGTGTAAATGGTACTTTTACAGATAAGGAATGTTAGCACAAAAACTGAAGAAAAGGAGATAGCTGAAAAATTTCTGCACACAATGCTTAGTTCTCAGAAGTAAATCATATGTGCCATGTTGTTTCATTTAGGTTTAAAGAGTTAGCTGCTATACCTCCGGCTTTGCTTTCCTATAGTGTAAATGCTAGTTTTACAGATAGGAATGTTAGCACAAAAACTGAAAGAAAGGAGATAGCCGAAAAATCTCTGCACACAATGTTTGGTTCTCAGAAGTAAATCATATGTGCCATGTTGTTTCATTTAGGTTTAAAGAGTTAGCTGCTATACTGCCGGTTATGCTTTCCTACTATAGTGTAAATGCTAGTTTTACAGATAGGAATGTTAGCACAAAAACTGAAAGAAAGGAGATAGCCGCAAAATCTCTGCACACAATGCTTAGTTCTCAAGAGTAAATCATATGTGCCATGTTGTTTCATTTACGTTTAAAGAGTTAGTTGCTATACCACCAGCTATGCTTTCCTATAGTGTAAATGGTAGTTTTACAGATAGGAATGTTAGCACAAAAACTGAAGAAAAGGAGATAGCTGAAAAATCTCTGCACACAATGCTTAGTTCTCAGAAGTAAATCATATGTGCCATGTTGTTTCATTTAGGTTTAAAGAGTTAGCTCCTATACCACCGGTTATGCTTTCCTATAGTGTAAATGGTATTTTTCCAGATAGTTATGTTGGCACAAAAACTGAAGAAAAGGAGATACCTGCAAAATCTCTGCACACAATGCTTAGTTCTCAAGAGTAAATCATATGTGCCATGTTGTTTCATTTAGGTTTAAAGAGTTAGCTGCTATACCACCAGCTATGCTTCCCTATAGTGTAAATGCTAGTTTTACAGATAGGAATGTTAGCCCAAAAACTGAAAGAAAGGAGATAGCCGCAAAATCTCTGCACACAATGCTTAGTTCTCAGAAGTAAATCATATGTGCCATGTTGTTTCATTTAGGTTTAAAGAGTTAGCTGCTATACCGCCGGTTATGCTTTCCTATAGTGTAAATGCTACTTTTACAGATAAGAATGTTAGCACAAAAACTGAAAGAAAAGAGATAGCCGCAAAATCTCTGCACAGAATTCTTAGGTCTCAGAAGTAAATGATATGTGCCATGTTGTTTCATTTAGGTTTAAAGAGTTAGCTGCTATACCGCCGGTTATGCTTTCCTAAAGTGTAAATGGTAGTTTTACAGATTGAAATGTTAGCACAAAAACTGAAGAAAAGGAGATAGCTGAAAAATCTCTGTACACAATGCTTAGTTCTCAGAAGTAAATCGTATGTGCCATGTTGTTTCATTTAGGTTTAAAGAGTTAGCTGCTATACCGCCGGTTATGCTTTCCTATAGTGTAAATGGTACTTTTACAGATAAGGAATGTTAGCACAAAAACTGAAGAAAAGGAGATAGCTGAAAAATATCTGCACACAATGCTTAGTTCTCAGAAGTAAATCATATGTGCCATGTTGTTTCATTTAGGTTTAAAGAGTTAGCTGCTATACCTCCGGCTTTGGTTTCCTATAGTGTAAATGCTAGTTTTACAGATAGGAATGTTAGCACAAAAACTGAAAGAAAGGAGATAGCCGAAAAATCTCTGCACACAATGTTTGGTTCTCAGAAGTAAATCATATGTGCCATGTTGTTTAATTTAGGTTTAAAGAGTTAGCTGCTATACTGCCGGTTATGCTTTCCTATAGGGTAAAAGCTAGTTTTACAGATAGGAATGGTAACATAAAAACTGAAAGAAAGGAGATAGCCGCAAAATCTCTGCACACAATGCTTAGTTCTCAGAAGTAAATCGTATGTGCCATGTTGTTTCATTTAGGTTTAAAGAGTTAGCTGCTATACCACCGGTTATGCTTTCCAATAGTGTAAATGGTACTTTTACAGATAGGAATGTTAGCACAAAAACTGAAGAAAAGGAGATAGCTGAAAAATCTCTGCACACAATGCTTAGTTCTCAAGAGTAAATCATATGTGCCATGTTGTTTCATTTAGGTTTAAAGAGTTAGCTGCTATACCGCCGGTTATGCTTTCCTATAGTGTAAATGCTACTTTTACAGATAAGAATGTTAGCACAAAAACTGAAAGAAAGGAGATAGCCGCAAAATCTCTGCACAGAATTCTTAGGTCTCAGAAGTAAATGATATGTGCCATGTTGTTTCATTTAGGTTTAAAGAGTTAGCTGCTATACCGCCGGTTATGCTTTCCTATAGTGTAAATGGTAGTTTTACAGATTGAAATGTTAGCACAAAAACTGAAGAAAAGGAGATAGCTGAAAAATCTCTGTACACAATGCTTAGTTCTCAGAAGTAAATCGTATGTGCCATGTTGTTTCATTTAGGTTTAAAGAGTTAGCTGCTATACCGCCGCTTATGCTTTCCTATAGTGTAAATGGTACTTTTACAGATAAGGAATGTTAGCACAAAAACTGAAGAAAAGGAGATAGCTGAAAAATATCTGCACACAATGCTTAGTTCTCAGAAGTAAATCATATGTGCCATGTTGTTTCATTTAGGTTTAAAGAGTTAGCTGCTATACCTCCGGCTTTGGTTTCCTATAGTGTAAATGCTAGTTTTACAGATAGGAATGTTAGCACAAAAACTGAAAGAAAGGAGATAGCCGAAAAATCTCTGCACAAAATGTTTGGTTCTCAGAAGTAAATCATATGTGCCATGTTGTTTAATTTAGGTTTAAAGAGTTAGCTGCTATACTGCCGGTTATGCTTTCCTATAGGGTAAAAGCTAGTTTTACAGATAGGAATGGTAACATAAAAACTGAAAGAAAGGAGATAGCCGCAAAATCTCTGCACACAATGCTTAGTTCTCAGAAGTAAATCGTATGTGCCATGTTGTTTCATTTAGGTTTAAAGAGTTAGCTGCTATACCACCGGTTATGCTTTCCTATAGTGTAAATGGTACTTTTACAGATAGGAATGTTAGCACAAAAACTGAAGAAAAGGAGATAGCTGAAAAATCTCTGCACACACTGCTTAGTTCTCAAGAGTAAATCATATGTGCCATGTTGTTTCATTTAGGTTTAAAGAGTTAGCTGCTATACCGCCGGTTATGCTTTCCTATAGTGTAAATGCTAGTTTTACAGATAGGAATGTTAGCCCAAAAACTGAAAGAAAGGAGATAGCCGCAAAATCTCTGCACACAATGCTTAGTTCTCAGAAGTAAATCATGTGTGCCATGTTGTTTCATTTAGGTTTAAAGAGTTAGCTGCTATACCGCCGGTTATGCTTTCCTATAGTGTAAATGCTAGTTTTACAGATAGGAATGTTAGCACAAAAACTGAAAGAAAGGAGATAGCCGCAAAATCTCTGCACACAATGCTTAGTTCTCAGAAGTAAATCATATGTGCCATGTTGTTTCATTTAGGTTTAAAGAGTTAGCTGCTATACCACCGGTTATGCTTTCCTATAGTGTAAATGCTAGTTTTACAGATAGGAATGTTAGCACAAAAACTGAAAGAAAGGAGATAGCCGCAAAATCTCTGCACACAATGCTTAGTTCTCAGAAGTAAATCATATGTGCCATGTTGTTTCATTTAGGTTTAAAGAGTTAGCTGCTATACGGCCGGTTATGCTTTCCTATAGTGTAAATGGTAGTTTTACAGATAGGAATGTTAGCACAAAAACTGAAGAAAAGGAGATAGCTGAAAAATCTCTGCACACAATGCTTAGTTCTCAGAAGTAAATCATATGTGCCATGTTGTTTCATTTAGGTTTAAAGAGTTAGCTGCTATAAGGCCGGCTTTGCTTTCCTATAGTGTAAATGGTAGTTTTACAGATAGGAATGTTAGCACAAAAACTGAAAGAAAGGAGATAGCCGCAAAATCTCTGCACACAATGCTTAGTTCCCAGAAGTAAATCATATGTGCCATGTTGTTTCATTTAGGTTTAAAGAGTTAGCTGCTATACCGCCGGTTATGCTTTCCTATAGTGTAAATGGTAGTTTTACAGATAGGAATGTTAGCACAAAAACTGAAGAAATGGAGATAATTGAAAAATCTCTGCACACAATGCTTAGTTCTCAGAAGTAAATCATATGTGCCATGTTGTTTCATTTAGGTTTAAAGAGTTAGCTGCTATACCGCCGGTTATGCTTTCCTATAGTGTAAATGCTACTTTTTCAGATAAGAATGTTAGCACAAAAACTGAAAGGAGATAGCCGCAAAATCTCTGCACAGAATTCTTAGGTCTCAGAATTAAATGATATGTGCCATGTTGTTTCATTTATGTTTAAAGAGTTAGCTGCTATACCGCCGGTTATTCTTTCCTATAGTGTAAATGGTAGTTTTACAGATTGAAATGTTAGCACAAAAACTGAAGAAAAGGAGATAGCTGAAAAATCTCTGTACACAATGCTTAGTTCTCAGAAGTAAAACGTATGTGCCATGTTGTTTCATTTAGGTTTAAAGAGTTAGCTGCTATACCGCCGGTTATGGTTTCCCATAGTGTAAATGGTACTTTTACAGATAGGAATGTTAGCACAAAAACTGAAGAAAAGGAGATAGCTGAAAAATCTCTGCACACAATGTTTGGTTCTCAGAAGTAAATCATATGTGCCATGTTGTTTCATTTAGGTTTAAAGAGTTAGCTGCTATACTGCCGGTTATGCTTTCCTATAGTGTAAATGCTAGTTTTACAGATAGGAATGTTAGCACAAAAACTGAAGAAAAGGAGATAGCCGCAAAATCTCTGCACACAATGCTTAGTTCTCAAGAGTAAATCATATGTGCCATGTTGTTTCATTTAGGTTTAAAGAGTTAGCTCCTATACCGCCGGTTATGCTTTCCTATAGTGTAAATGGTAGTTTTACAGATAGGAATGTTAGCACAAAACCTGAAGAAATGGAGATACCTGCAAAATCTCTGCACACAATGCTTAGTTCTCAAGAGTAAATCATATGTGCCATGTTGTTTCATTTAGGTTTAAAGAGTTAGCTGCTATACCACCAGCTATGCTTTCCTATAGTGTAAATGCTAGTTTTACAGATAGGAATGTTTGCACAAAACCTGAAAGAAAGGAGATAGCCGCAAAATCTCTGCACACAATGCTTAGTTCTCAGAAGTAAATCATGTGTGCCATGTTGTTTCATTTAGGTTTAAAGAGTTAGCTGCTATACCGCCGGTTATGCTTTCCTATAGTGTAAATGGTAGTTTTACAGATTGAAATGTTAGCACAAAAACTGAAGAAAAGGAGATAGCTGAAAAATCTCTGCACACAATGCTTAGTTCTCAGAAGTAAATCGTATGTGCCATGTTGTTTCATTTAGGTTTAAAGAGTTAGCTGCTATACCACCGGTTATGCTTTCCTATAGTGTAAATGGTACTTTTACAGATAAGGAATGTTAGCACAAAAACTGAAGAAAAGGAGATAGCTGAAAAATATCTGCACACAATGCTTAGTTCTCAGAAGTAAATCATATGTGCCATGTTGTTTCATTTAGGTTTAAAGAGTTAGCTGCTATACCTCCGGCTTTGCTTTCCTATAGTGTAAATGCTAGTTTTACAGATAGGAATGTTAGCACAAAAACTGAAAGAAAGGAGATAGCCGAAAAATCTCTGCACACAATGTTTGGTTCTCAGAAGTAAATCATATGTGCCATGTTGTTTCATTTAGGTTTAAAGAGTTAGCTGCTATACTGCCGGTTATGCTTTCCTATAGGGTAAAAGCTAGTTTTACAGATAGGAATGTTAATACAAAAACTGAAAGAAAGGAGATAGCCGCAAAATCTCTGCACACAATGCTTAGTTCTCAGAAGTAAATCGTATGTGCCTTGTTGTTTCATTGAGGTTTAAAGAGTTAGCTGCTATGCCGCCGGTTATGCTTTCCTATAGTGTAAATGGTACTTTTACAGATACGAATGTTAGCACAAAAACTGAAGAAAAGGAGATAGCTGAAAATCTCTGCACACAATGCTTAGTTCTCAGAAGTAAATCATATGTGCCATGTTGTTTCATTTAGGTTTAAAGAGTTAGCTGCTATACCTCCGGCTTTGCTTTCCTATAGTGTAAATGCTAGTTTTACAGATAGGAATGTTAGCACAAAAACTGAAAGAAAGGAGATAGCCGAAAAATCTCTGCACACAATGTTTGGTTCTCGGAAGAAAATCATATGTGCCATGTTGTTTCATTTAGGTTTAAAGAGTTAGCTGCTATACTGCCGGATATGCATTCCTATAGTGTAAATGCTAGTTTTACAGATAGGAATGTTAGCACAAAAACTGAAAGAAAGGAGATAGCCGCAAAATCTCTGCACACAATGCTTAGTTCTCAGAAGTAAATCATATGTGCCATGTTGTTTCATTTAGGTTTAAAGAGTTAGCTGCTATACCACCGGCTATGCTTTCCTACAGTGTAAATGGTAGTTTTACAGATAGGAATGTTAGCACAAAAACTGAAGAAAAGGAGATAACTGAAAAATCTCTGCACACAATGCTTAGTTCTCAGAAGTAAATCATATGTGCCGTGTTGTTTCATTTAGGTTTAAAGAGTTAGCTGCTATACTGCCGGTTATGCTTTCCTATAGTGTAAATGCTAGTTTTACAGATAGGAATGTTAGCACAAAAACTGAAAGAAAGGAGATAGCCGCAAAATCTCTGCACACAATGCTTAGTTCTCAAGAGTAAATCATATGTGCCATGTTGTTTCATTTAGGTTTAAAGAGTTAGCTGCTATACCACCAGCTATGCTTTCCTATAGTGTAAATGGTAGTTTTACAGATAGGAATGTTAGCCCAAAAACTGAAGAAAAGCAGATAGCTGAAAAATCTCTGCACACAATGCTTAGTTCTCAGAAGTAAATCATATGTGCCATGTTGTTTCATTTAGGTTTAAAGAGTTAGCTGCTATAAGGCCGGCTTTGCTTTCCTATAGTGTAAATGGTAGTTTTACAAATAGGAATGTTAGCACAAAAACTGAAAGAAAGGAGATAGCCGCAAAATCTCTGCACACCATGCTTAGTTCCCAGAAGTAAATCATATGTGCCATGTTGTTTCATTTAGGTTTAAATAGTTAGCTGCTATACCGCCGGTTATGCTTTCTGAAAGTGTAAATGGTAGTTTTACAGATAGGAATGTTAGCACAAAAACTGAAGAAATGGAGATAATTGAAAAATCTCTGCACACAATGCTTAGTTCTCAGAAGTAAATCATATGTGCCATGTTGTTTCATTTAGGTTTAAAGAGTTACCTCTTATACCGCCGGTTATGCTTTCCTATAGTGTAAATTGTATTTTTCCAGGTAGCTATGGTGGCACAAAAACTGAAGAAAAGGAGATACCTGCAAAATCTCTGCACACAATGCTTAGTTCTCAAGAGTAAATCATATGTGCCATGTTGTTTCATTTAGGTTTAAAGAGTTAGCTGCTATACCACCAGCTATGCTTTCCTATAGTGTAAATGCTAGTTTTACAGATAGGAATGTTAGCACAAAAACTGAAAGAAAGGAGATAGCCGCAAAATCTCTGCACACAATGCTTAGTTCTCAGAAGTAAATCATGTGTGCCATGTTGTTTCATTTAGGTTTAAAGAGTTAGCTGCTATACCGCCGGTTATGCTTTCCTATAGTGTAAATGGTAGTTTTACAGATTGAAATGTTAGCACAAAAACTGAAGAAAAGGAGATAGCTGAAAAATCTCTGCACACAATGCTTAGTTCTCAGAAGTAAATCGTATGTGCCATGTTGTTTCATTTAGGTTTAAAGAGTTAGCTGCTATACCGCCGGTTATGCTTTCCTATAGTGTAAATGGTACTTTTACAGATAAGGAATGTTAGCACATAAACTGAAGAAAAGGAGATAGCTGAAAAATATCTGCACACAATGCTTAGTTCTCAGAAGTAAATCATATGTGCCATGTTGTTTCATTTAGGTTTAAAGAGTTAGCTGCTATACCTCCGGCTTTGCTTTCCTATAGTGTAAATGCTAGTTTTACAGATAGGAATGTTAGCACAAAAACTGAAAGAAAGGAGATAGCCGAAAAATCTCTGCACACAATGTTTGGTTCTCAGAAGTAAATCATATGTGCCATGTTGTTTCATTTAGGTTTAAAGAGTTAGCTGCTATACTGCCGGTTATGCTTTCCTATAGGGTAAAAGCTAGTTTTACAGATAGGAATGTTAACACAAAAACTGAAAGAAAGGAGATAGCCGCAAAATCTCTGCACACAATGCTTAGTTCTCAGAAGTAAATCGTATGTGCCTTGTTGTTTCATTGAGGTTTAAAGAGTTAGCTGCTATACCGCCGGTTATGCTTTCCTATAGTGTAAATGGTACTTTTACAGATACGAATGTTAGCACAAAAACTGAAGAAAAGGAGATAGCTGAAAATCTCTGCACACAATGCTTAGTTCTCAGAAGTAAATCATATGTGCCATGTTGTTTCATTTATGTTTAAAGAGTTAGCTGCTATACCTCCGGTTTTGCTTTCCTATAGTGTAAATGCTAGTTTTACAGATAGGAATGTTAGCACAAAAACTGAAAGAAAGGAGATAGCCGAAAAATCTCTGCACACAATGTTTGGTTCTCGGAAGTAAATCATATGTGCCATGTTGTTTCATTTAGGTTTAAAGAGTTAGCTGCTATAAGGCCGGCTTTGCTTTCCTATAGTGTAAATGGTAGTTTTACAAATAGGAATGTTAGCACAAAAACTGAAAGAAAGGAGATAGCCGCAAAATCTCTGCACACAGTGCTTGGTTCCCAGAAGTAAATCATATGTGCCATGTTGTTTCATTTAGGTTTAAAGAGTTAGCTGCTATACCGCCGGTTATGCTTTCCTTTAGTGTAAATGGTAGTTTTACAGATAGGAATGTTAGCACAAAAACTGAAAGAAAGGAGATAGCCGAAAAATCTCTGCACACAATGCTTAGTTCTCAGAAGTAAATCATATGTGCCATGTTGTTTCATTTAGGTTTAAAGAGTTAGCTGCTATACCGCCGGTTATGCTTTCCTATAGTGTAAATGCTACTTTTACAGATAAGAATGTTAGCACAAAAACTGAAAGAAAGGAGATAGCCGCAAAATCTCTGCACAGAATTCTTAGGTCTCAGAAGTAAATGATATGTGCCATGTTGTTTCATTTAGGTTTAAAGAGTTAGCTGCTATACCGCCGGTTATGCTTTCCTATAGTGTAAAAGGTAGTTTTACAGATTGAAATGTTAGCACAAAAACTGAAGAAAAGGAGATAGCTGAAAAATCTCTGCACACAATGCTTAGTTCTCAGAAGTAAATCGTATGTGCCATGTTGTTTCATTTAGGCTTAAAGAGTTAGCTGCTATACCTCCGGCTTTGCTTTCCTATAGTGTAAATGCTGGTTTTACAGATAGGAATGTTAGCACAAAAACTGAAAGAAAGGAGATAGCCGAAAAATCTCTGCACACAATGTTTGGTTCTCAGAAGTAAATCATATGTGCCATGTTGTTTCATTTAGGTTTAAAGAGTTAGCTGCTATACTGCCCGTTATGCTTTCTTATAGTGTAAATGATAGTTTTACAGATAGGAATGTTAGCACAAAAACTGAAAGAAAGGAGATAGCCGCAAAATCTCTGCACACAATGCTTAGTTCTCAGAAGTAAATCATATGTGCCATGTTGTTTCATTTAGGTTTAAAGAGTTAGCTGCTATACCGCCGGTTATGCTTTCCTATAGTGTAAATGGTAGTTTTACAGATAGGAATGTTAGCACAAAAACTGAAGAAAAGGAGATAGCTGAAAAATCTCTGCACACAATGCTTAGTTTTCAGAAGTAAATCATATGTGCCATGTTGTTTCATTTAGGTTTAAAGAGTTAGCTGCTATAAGGCCGGCTTTTCTTTCCTATAGTGTAAATGGTAGTTTTACAAATAGGAATGTTAGCACAAAAACTGAAAGAAAGGAGATAGCCGCAAAATCTCTGCACACAGTGCTTGGTTCCCAGAAGTAAATCATATGTGCCATGTTGTTTCATTTAGGTTTAAACAGTTAGCTTCTATACCGCCGGTTATGCTTTCCTTTAGTGTAAATGGTAGTTTTACAGATAGGAATGTTAGCACAAAAACTGAAGAAATGGAGATAATTGAAAAATCTCTGCACACAATGCTTAGTTCTCAGAAGTAAATCATATGTGCCATGTTGTTTCATTTAGGTTTAAAGAGTTAGCTGCTATACCGCCGGTTATGCTTTCCTATAGTGTAAAAGGTAGTTTTACAGATTGAAATGTTAGCACAAAAACTGAAGAAAAGGAGATAGCTGAAAAATCTCTGCACACAATGCTTAGTTCTCAGAAGTAAATCGTATGTGCCATGTTGTTTCATTTAGGCTTAAAGAGTTAGCTGCTATACCTCCGGCTTTGCTTTCCTTTAGTGTAAAAGCTGGTTTTACAGATAGGAATGTTAGCACAAAAACTGAAAGAAAGGAGATAGCCGAAAAATCTCTGCACACAATGTTTGGTTCTCAGAAGAAAATCATATGTGCCATGTTGTTTCATTTAGGTTTAAAGAGTTAGCTGCTATACTGCCCGTTATGCTTTCCTATAGTGTAAATGCTAGTTTTACAGATAGGAATGTTAGCACAAAAACTGAAAGAAAGGAGATAGATGAAAAATCTCTGCACACAATGTTTGGTTCTCAGAAGTAAATCATATGTGCCATGTTTTTTCATTTAGGTTTAAAGAGTTAGCTGCTATACTGCCGGTTATGCTTTCCTATAGTGTAAATGCTAGTTTTACAGATAGGAATGTTAGCACAAAAACTGAAAGAAAGAGATAGCCGCAAAATCTCTGCACACAATGCTTAGTTCTCAAGAGTAAATCATATGTGCCATGTTGTTTCATTTAGGTTTAAAGAGTTAGCTGCTATACCACCAGCTATGCTTTCCTATAGTGTAAATGCTAGTTTTACAGATAGGAATGTTAGCACAAAAACTGAAAGAAAGGAGATAGCCGCAAAATCTCTGCACACAATGCTTAGTTCTCAGAAGTAAATCATGTGTGCCATGTTGTTTCATTTAGGTTTAAAGAGTTAGCTGCTATACCGCCGGTTATGCTTTCCTATAGTGTAAATGCTACTTTTACAGATAAGAATGTTAGCACAAAAACTGAAAGAAAGGAGATAGCCGCAAAATCTCTGCACAGAATTCTTAGGTCTCAGAAGTAAATGATATGTGCCATGTTGTTTCATTTAGGTTTAAAGAGTTAGCTGCTATACCGCCGGTTATGCTTTCCTATAGTGTAAATGGTAGTTTTACAGATTGAAATGTTAGCACAAAAACTGAAGAAAAGGGGATAGCTGAAAAATATCTGCACACAATGCTTAGTTCTCAGAAGTAAATCATATGTGCCATGTTGTTTCATTTAGGTTTAAAGAGTTAGCTGCTATACCTCCGGCTTTGCTTTCCGATAGCGTAAATGCTAGTTTTACAGATAGGAATGTTAGCACAAAAACTGAAAGAAAGGAGATAGGCGAAAAATCTCTGCACACAATGTTTGGTTCTCAGAAGTAAATCATATGTGCCATGTTGTTTCATTTAGGTTTAAAGAGTTAGCTGCTATACTGCCGGTTATGCTTTCCTATAGGGTAAAAGCTAGTTTTACAGATAGGATTGTTAACACAAAAACTGAAAGAAAGGAGATAGCCGCAAAATCTCTGCACACAATGCTTAGTTCTCAGAAGTAAATCGTATGTGCCATGTTGTTTCATTTAGGTTTAAAGAGTTAGCTGCTATACCGCCGGTTATGCTTTCCTATAGTGTAAATGGTACTTTTACAGATAGGAATGTTAGCACAAAAACTGAAGAAATGGAGATAATTGAAAAATCTCTGCACACAATGCTTAGTTCTCAGAAGTAAATCTTATGTGCCATGTTGTTTCATTTAGGTTTAAAGAGTTAGTTGCTATACCTCCGGCTTTGCTTTCCTATAGTGTAAATGTTAGTTTTACAGACAGGAATGTTAGCACAAAAACTGAAAGAAAAGAGATAGCCGCAAAATCTCTGCACACAATGCTTAGTTCTCAGAAGTAAATCATATGTGCCATGTTGTTTCATTTAGGTTTAAAGAGTTAGCTGCTATACCGCCGGTTATGCTTTCCTATAGTGTAAATGGTAGTTTTACAAATAGGAATGTTAGCACAAAAACTGAAAGAAAGGAGATAGCCGCAAAATCTCTGCACACAGTGCTTGGTTCCCAGAAGTAAATCATATGTGCCATGTTGTTTCATTTAGGTTTAAAGAGTTAGCTGCTATACCGCCGGTTATGCTTTCCTTTAGTGTAAATGGTAGTTTTGCAGATAGGAATGTTAGCACAAAAACTGAAGAAATGGAGATAATTGAAAAATCTCTGCACACAATGCTTAGTTCTCAAGAGTAAATCATATGTGCCATGTTGTTTCATTTAGGTTTAAAGAGTTAGCTGCTATACCACCAGCTATGCTTTCCTATAGTGTAAATGGTAGTTTTACAGATAGGAATGTTAGCCCAAAAACTGAAGAAAAGCAGATAGCTGAAAAATCTCTGCACACAATGCTTAGTTCTCAGAAGTAAATCATATGTGCCATGTTGTTTCATTTAGGTTTAAAGAGTTAGCTGCTATAAGGCCGGCTTTGCTTTCCTATAGTGTAAATGGTAGTTTTACAAATAGGAATGTTAGCACAAAAACTAAGGAGATAGCCGCAAAATCTCTGCACACCATGCTTAGTTCCCAGAAGTAAATCATATGTGCCATGTTGTTTCATTTAGGTTTAAATAGTTAGCTGCTATACCGCCGGTTATGCTTTCCGAAAGTGTAAATGGTAGTTTTACAGATAGGAATGTTAGCACAAAAACTGAAGAAATGGAGATAATTGAAAAAATCTCTGCACACAATGCTTAGTTCTCAGAAGTAAATCATATGTGCCATGTTGTTTCATTTAGGTTTAAAGAGTTACCTCCTATACCGCCGGTTATGCTTTCCTATAGTGTAAATTGTATTTTTCCAGGTAGCTAATGGTGGCACAAAAACTGAAGAAAAGGAGATACCTGCAAAATCTCTGCACACAATGCTTAGTTCTCAAGAGTAAATCATATGTGCCATGTTGTTTCATTTAGGTTTAAAGAGTTAGTTGCTATACCACCAGCTATGCTTTCCTATAGTGTAAATGCTAGTTTTACAGTTAGGAATGTTAGCACAAAAACTGAAAGAAAGGAGATAGCCGCAAAATCTCATGCACACAATGCTTAGTTCTCAGAAGTAAATCATGTGTGCCATGTTGTTTCATTTAGGTTTAAAGAGTTAGCTGCTATACCGCCGGTTATGCTTTCCTATAGTGTAAATGGTAGTTTTACAGATTGAAATGTTAGCACAAAAACTGAAGAAAAGGAGATAGCTGAAAAATCTCTGCACACAATGCTTAGTTCTCAGAAGTAAATCGTATGTGCCATGTTGTTTCATTTAGGTTTAAAGAGTTAGCTGCTTATACCGCCGGTTATGCTTTCCTATAGTGTAAATGGTACTTTTACAGATAAGGAATGTTAGCACAAAAACTGAAGAAAAGGAGATAGCTGAAAAATATCTGCACACAATGCTTAGTTCTCAGAAGTAAATCATATGTGCCATGTTGTTTCATTTAGGTTTAAAGAGTTAGCTGCTATAACCCTCCGGCTTTGCTTTCCTATAGTGTAAATGCTAGTTTTACAGATAGGAATGTTAGCACAAAAACTGAAAGAAAGGAGATAGCCGAAAAATCTCTGCACACAATGTTTGGTTCTCAGAAGTAAATCATATGTGCCATGTTGTTTCATTTAGGTTTAAAGAGTTAGCTGCTATACTGCCGGTTATGCTTTCCTATAGGGTAAAAGCTAGTTTTACAGATAGGAATGTTAACACAAAAACTGAAAGAAGGAGATAGCCGCAAAATCTCTGCACACAATGCTTAGTTCTCAGAAGTAAATCGTATGTGCCTTGTTGTTTCATTGAGGTTTAAAGAGTTAGCTGCTATACCGCCGGTTATGCTTTCCTATAGTGTAAATGGTACTTTTACAGATACGAATGTTAGCACAAAAACTGAAGAAAAGGAGATAGCTGAAAATCTCTGCACACAATGCTTAGTTCTCAGAAGTAAATCATATGTGCCATGTTGTTTCATTTAGGTTTAAAGAGTTAGCTGCTATACCTCCGGTTTTGCTTTCCTATAGTGTAAATGCTAGTTTTACAGATAGGAATGTTAGCACAAAAACTGAAAGAAAGGAGATAGCCGAAAAATCTCTGCACACAATGTTTGGTTCTCGGAAGTAAATCATATTGTGCCATGTTGTTTCATTTAGGTTTAAAGAGTTAGCTGCTATAAGGCCGGCTTTGCTTTCCTATAGTGTAAATGGTAGTTTTACAAATAGGAATGTTAGCACAAAAACTGAAAGAAAGGAGATAGCCGCAAAATCTCTGCACACAGTGCTTGGTTCCCAGAAGTAAATCATATGTGCCATGTTGTTTCATTTAGGTTTAAAGAGTTAGCTGCTATACCGCCGGTTATGCTTTCCTTTAGTGTAAATGGTAGTTTTACAGATAGGAATGTTAGCACAAAAACTGAAAGAAAGGAGATAGCCGAAAAATCTCTGCACACAATGCTTAGTTCTCAGAAGTAAATCATATGTGCCATGTTGTTTCATTTAGGTTTAAAGAGTTAGCTGCTATACCGCCGGTTATGCTTTCCTATAGTGTAAATGCTACTTTTACAGATAAGAATGTTAGCACAAAAACTGAAAGAAAGGAGATAGCCGCAAAATCTCTGCACAGAATTCTTAGGTCTCAGAAGTAAATGATATGTGCCATGTTGTTTCATTTAGGTTTAAAGAGTTAGCTGCTATACCGCCGGTTATGCTTTCCTATAGTGTAAAAGGTAGTTTTACAGATTGAAATGTTAGCACAAAAACTGAAGAAAAGGAGATAGCTGAAAAATCTCTGCACACAATGCTTAGTTCTCAGAAGTAAATCGTATGTGCCATGTTGTTTCATTTAGGCTTAAAGAGTTAGCTGCTATACCTCCGGCTTTGCTTTCCTATAGTGTAAATGCTGGTTTTACAGATAGGAATGTTAGCACAAAAACTGAAAGAAAGGAGATAGCCGAAAAATCTCTGCACACAATGTTTGGTTCTCAGAAGTAAATCATATGTGCCATGTTGTTTCATTTAGGTTTAAAGAGTTAGCTGCTATACTGCCCGTTATGCTTTCTTATAGTGTAAATGATAGTTTTACAGATAGGAATGTTAGCACAAAAACTGAAAGAAAGGAGATAGCCGCAAAATCTCTGCACACAATGCTTAGTTCTCAGAAGTAAATCATATGTGCCATGTTGTTTCATTTAGGTTTAAAGAGTTAGCTGCTATACCGCCGGTTATGCTTTCCTATAGTGTAAATGGTAGTTTTACAGATAGGAATGTTAGCACAAAAACTGAAGAAAAGGAGATAGCTGAAAAATCTCTGCACACAATGCTTAGTTTTCAGAAGTAAATCATATGTGCCATGTTGTTTCATTTAGGTTTAAAGAGTTAGCTGCTATAAGGCCGGCTTTTCTTTCCTATAGTGTAAATGGTAGTTTTACAAATAGGAATGTTAGCACAAAAACTGAAAGAAAGGAGATAGCCGCAAAATCTCTGCACACAGTGCTTGGTTCCAGAAGTAAATCATATGTGCCATGTTGTTTCATTTAGGTTTAAAGAGTTAGCTGCTATACCGCCGGTTATGCTTTCCTTTAGTGTAAATGGTAGTTTTACAGATAGGAATGTTAGCACAAAAACTGAAAGAAATGGAGATAATTGAAAAATCTCTGCACACAATGCTTAGTTCTCAGAAGTACATCATATGTGCCATGTTGTTTCATTTAGGTTTAAAGAGTTAGCTGCTATACCGCCGGTTATGCTTTCCTATAGTGTAAATGCTACTTTTACAGATAAGAATGTTAGCACAAAACTGAAAGAAAGGAGATAGCCGAAAATCTCTGCACAGAATTCTTAGTCTCAGAAGTAAATGATATGTGCCATGTTGTTCATTAGGTTTAAAAGAGTTAGCTGCTATACCGCCGGTTATGCTTTCCTATAGTGTAAAAGGTAGTTTTACAGATTGAAATGTTAGCACAAAAACTGAAGAAAAGGAGATAGCTGAAAAATCTCTGCACACAATGCTTAGTTCTCAGAAGTAAATCGTATGTGCCATGTTGTTTCATTTAGGCTTAAAGAGTTAGCTGCTATACCTCCGGCTTTTGCTTTCCTTTAGTGTAAATGCTGGTTTTACAGATAGGAATGTTAGCACAAAAACTGAAAGATAGGAGATAGCCGAAAAATCTCTGCACACAATGTTTGGTTCTCAGAAGTAAATCATATGTGCCATGTTGTTTCATTAGGTTTAAAGAGTTAGCTGCTATACTGCCCGTTATGCTTTCTTATAGTGTAAATTGATAGTTTTACAGATAGGAATGTTAGCACAAAAACTGAAAGAAAGGAGATAGTCGCAAAATCTCTGCACACAATGCTAGTTCTCAGAAGTAAATCATATGTGCCATGTTGTTTCATTTAGGTTTAAACGAGTTAGCTGCTATACCGCCGGTTATGCTTTCCTATAGTGTAAAAGGTAGTTTTTACAGATTGAAATGTTAGCACAAAAACTGAAGAAAAGGAGATAGCTGGAAAAATCTCTGCACACAATGCTTAGTTCTCAGAAGTAAATCGTATGTGCCATGTGTTTCATTTAGGTTTAAAGAGTTAGCTGCTATACCTCCGGCTTTGCTTTCCTATAGTGTAAATGCTAGTTTTACAGATAGGAATGTTAGCACAAAAACTGAAAGAAGGAGATAGCCGAAAAATCTCTGCACACAGTGTTTGGTTCTCAGAAGTAAATCATATGTGCCATGTTGTTTCATTTAGGTTTAAAGAGTTAGCTGCTATACTGCCCGTTATGCTTTCTTATAGTGTAAATGATAGTTTTACAGATAGGAATGTTAGCACAAAAACTGAAGAAAGGAGATAGCCGCAAAATCTCTGCACACAATGCTTAGTTCTCAGAAGTAAATCATATGTGCCATGTTGTTTCATTTAGGTTTAAAGAGTTAGCTGCTATACCGCCGGTTATGCTTTCCTATAGTGTAAATGGTAGTTTTACAGATAGGAATGTTAGCACAAAAACTGAAAAAAAGGAGATAGCTGAAAAATCTCTGCACACAATGCTTAGTTTTCAGAAGTAAATCATATGTGCCATGTTGTTTCATTTAGGTTTAAAGAGTTAGCTGCTATAAGGCCGGCTTTTCTTTCCTATAGTGTAAATGGTAGTTTTACAAATAGGAATGTTAGCACAAAAACTGAAAGAAAGGAGATAGCCGCAAAATCTCTGCACACAGTGCTTGGTTCCCAGAAGTAAATCATATGTGCCATGTTGTTTCATTTAGGTTTAAAGAGTTAGCTGCTATACCGCCGGTTATGCTTTCCTTTAGTGTAAATGGTAGTTTTACAGATAGGAATGTTAGCACAAAAACTGAAGAAATGGAGATAATTGAAAAATCTCTGCACACAATGCTTAGTTCTCAGAAGTAAATCATATGTGCCATGTTGTTTCATTTAGGTTTAAAGAGTTAGCTGCTATACCGCCGGTTATGCTTTCCTATAGTGTAAATGCTACTTTTACAGATAAGAATGTTAGCACAAAAACTGAAAGAAAGGAGATAGCCGAAAAATCTCTGCACAGAATTCTTAGGTCTCAGAAGTAAATGATATGTGCCATGTTGTTTCATTTAGGTTTAAAGAGTTAGCTGCTATACCGCCGGTTATGCTTTCCTATAGTGTAAATGCTACTTTTACAGATAAGAATGTTAGCACAAAAACTGAAAGAAAGGAGATAGCCGCAAAATCTCAGCACAGATTTCTTAGGTCTCAGAAGTAAATGATATGTGCCATGTTGTTTCATTTAGGTTTAAAGAGTTAGCTGCTATACCGCCGGTTATGCTTTCCTATAGTGTAAATGGTAGTTTTACAGATTGAAATGTTAGCACAAAAACTGAAGAAAAGGAGATAGCTGAAAAATCTCTGTACACAATGCTTAGTTCTCAGAAGTAAATCGTATGTGCCATGTTGTTTCATTTAGGTTTAAAGAGTTAGCTGCTATACCGCCGGTTATGCTTTCCTATAGTGTAAATTTTACTTTTACAGATAAGGAATGTTAGCACAAAAACTGAAGAAAAGGAGATAGCTGAAAAATATCTGCACACAATGCTTAGTTCTCAGAAGTAAATCATATGTGCCATGTTGTTTCATTTAGGTTTAAAGAGTTAGCTGCTATACCTCCGGCTTTGCTTTCCTATAGTGTAAATGCTAGTTTTACAGATAGGAATGTTAGCACAAAAACTGAAAGAAAGGAGATAGCCGAAAAATCTCTGCACACAATGTTTGGTTCTCAGAAGTAAATCATACGTGCCATGTTGTTTCATTTAGGTTTAAAGAGTTAGCTGCTATACTGCCAGTTATGCTTTCCTATAGTGTAAATGCTAGTTTTACAGATAGGAATGTTAGCACAAAAACTGAAAGAAAGGAGATAGCCGCAAAATCTCTGCACACAATGCTTAGTTCTCAAGAGTAAATCATATGTGCCATGTTGTTTCATTTAGGTTTAAAGAGTTAGCTGCTATACCACCAGCTATGCTTTCCTATAGTGTAAATGGTAGTTTTACAGATAGGAATGTTAGCACAAAAACTGAAGAAAAGGAGATAGCTGAAAAATCTCTGCACACAATGCTTAGTTCTCAGAAGTAAATCATATGTGCCATGTTGTTCCATTTAGGTTTAAAGAGTTAGCTCCTATACCGCCGGTTATGCTTTCCTATAGTGTAAATGGTATTTTTCCAGGTAGGTATGTTGGCACAAAAAACTGAAGAAAAGGAGATACCTGCAAAATCTCTGCACACAATGCTTTGTTCTCAAGAGTAAATCATATGTGCCATGTTGTTTCATTTAGGTTTAAAGAGTTAGCTGCTATACCACCAGCTATGCTTTCCTATAGTGTAAATGCTAGTTTTACAGATAGGAATGTTAGCACAAAAACTGAAAGAAAGGAGATAGCCGCAAAATCTCTGCACACAATGCTTAGTTCTCAGAAGTAAATCATATGTGCCATGTTGTTTCATTCAGGTTTAAAGAGTTAGCTGCTATAACCGCCGGTTATGCTTTCCTATACTGTAAATGCTACTTTTACAGATAAGAATGTTAGCACAAAAACTGAAAGAAAGGAGATAGCCGCAAAATCTCTGCACAGAATTCTTAGGTCTCAGAAGTAAATGATATGTGCAATGTTGTTTCATTTAGGTTTAAAGAGTTAGCTGCTATACCGCCGGTTATGCTTTCCTATAGTGTAAATGGTAGTTTTACAGATTGAAATGTTAGCACAAAAACTGAAGAAAAGGAGATAGCTGAAAAATCTCTGTACACAATGCTTAGTTCTCAGAAGTAAATCGTATGTGCCATGTTGTTTCATTTAGGTTTAAAGAGTTAGCTGCTATACCGCCGGTTATGCTTTCCTATACTGTAAATGGTACTTTTACAGATAAGGAATGTTAGCACAAAAACTGAAGAAAAGGAGATAGCTGAAAAATATCTGCACACAATGCTTAGTTCTCAGAAGTAAATCATATGTGCCATGTTCTTTCATTTAGGTTTAAAGAGTTAGCTGCTATACCTCCGGCTTTGCTTTCCTATACTGTAAATGCTGGTTTTACAGATAGGAATGTTAGCACAAAAACTGAAAGAAAGGAGATAGCCGAAAAATCTCTGCACACAATGTTTGGTTCTCAGAAGTAAATCATATGTGCCATGTTGTTTCATTTAGGTTTAAAGAGTTAGCTGCTATACTGCCCGTTATGCTTTCTTATAGTGTAAATGATAGTTTTACAGATAGGAATGTTAGCACAAAAACTGAAAGAAAGGAGATAGCCGCAAAATCTCTGCACACAATGCTTAGTTCTCAGAAGTAAATCATATGTGCCATGTTGTTTCATTTAGGTTTAAAGAGTTAGCTGCTATACCGCCGGTTATGCTTTCCTATAGTGTAAAAGGTAGTTTTACAGATTGAAATGTTAGCACAAAAACTGAAGAAAAGGAGATAGCTGAAAAATCTCTGCACACAATGCTTAGTTCTCAGAAGTAAATCGTATGTGCCATATTGTTTCATTTAGGCTTAAAGAGTTAGCTGCTATACCACCGGCTTTGCTTTCCTATAGTGTAAATGCTGGTTTTACAGATAGGAATGTTAGCACAAAAACTGAAAGAAAGGAGATAGCCGAAAAATCTCTGCACACAATGTTTGGTTCTCAGAAGTAAATCATATGTGCCATGTTGTTTCATTTAGGTTTAAAGAGTTAGCTGCTATACTGCCCATTATGCTTTCTTATAGTGTAAATGATAATTTTACAGATAGGAATGTTAGCACAAAAACTGAAAGAAAGGAGATAGCCGCAAAATCTCTGCACACAATGCTTAGTTCTCAGAAGTAATCATATGTGCCATGTTGTTTCATTTAGGTTTAAAGAGTTAGCTGCTATACCGCCGGTTATGCTTTCCTATAGTGTAAATGGTAGTTTTACAGATAGGAATGTTAGCACAAAAACTGAAGAAAAGGAGATAGCTGAAAAATCTCTGCACACAATGCTTAGTTTTCAGAAGTAAATCATATGTGCCATGTTGTTTCATTTAGGTTTAAAGAGTTAGCTGCTATAAAGCCGGCTTTCTTTCCTATAGTGTAAATGGTAGTTTTACAAATAGGAATGTTACCACAAAAACTGAAAGAAAGGAGATAGCCGCAAAATCTCTGCACACAGTGCTTGGTTCCCAGAAGTAAATCATATGTGCCATGTTGTTTCATTTAGGTTTAAAAGAGTTAGCTGCTATACCGCCGGTTATGCTTTCCTTTAGTGTAAATGGTAGTTTTACAGATAGGAATGTTAGCACAAAAACTGAAGAAATGGAGATAATTGAAAAATCTCTGCACACAATGCTTAGTTCTCAGAAGTAAATCATATGTGCCATGTTGTTTCATTTAGGTTTAAAGAGTTAGCTGCTATACGGCCGGTTATGCTTTCCTATAGTGTAAATGCTACTTTTACAGATAAGAATGTTAGCACAAAAACTGAAAGAAAGGAGATAGCCGCAAAATCTCTGCACAGAATTCTTAGGTCTCAGAAGTAAATGATATGTGCCATGTTGTTTCATTTAGGTTTAAAGAGTTAGCTGCTATAACCGCCGGTTATGCTTTCCTATAGTGTAAAAGGTAGTTTTTACAGATTGAAATGTTAGCACAAAACTGAAGAAAAGGAGATAGCTGAAAAATCTCTGCACACAATGCTTAGTTCTCAGAAGTAAATCGTATGTGCCATGTTGTTTCATTTAGGCTTAAAGAGTTAGCTGCTATACCTCCGGCTTTGCTTTCCTATAGTGTAAAAGCTGGTTTTACAGATAGGAATGTTAGCACAAAAACTGAAAGAAAGGTGATAGCCGAAAAAATCTCTGCACACAATGTTTGGTTCTCAGAAGTAAATCATATGTGCCATGTTGTTTCATTTAGGTTTAAAGAGTTAGCTGCTATACTGCCCGTTATGCTTTCTTATAGTGTAAATGATAGTTTTACAGATAGGAATGTTAGCACAAAAACTGAAAGAAAGGAGATAGCCGCAAAATCTCTGCACACAATGCTTAGTTCTCAGAAGTAAATCATATGTGCCATGTTGTTTCATTTAGGTTTAAAGAGTTAGCTGCTATACAGCCGGTTATCCTTTCCTATAGTGTAAATGGTAGTTTTACAGATAGGAATGTTAGCACAAAAACTGAAGAAAAGGAGATAGCTGAAAAATCTCTGCACACAATGCTTAGTTTTCAGAAGTAAATCATATGTGCCATGTTGTTTCATTTAGGTTTAAAGAGTTAACTGCTATAAGGCCGGCTTTTCTTTCCTATAGTGTAAATGGTAGTTTTACAAATAGGAATGTTAGCACAAAAACTGAAAGAAAGGAGATAGCCGCAAAATCTCTGCACACAGTGCTTGGTTCCCAGAAGTAAATCATATGTGCCATGTAGTTTCATTTAGGTTTAAAGAGTTAGCTGCTATACCCGCCGGTTATGCTTTCCTTTAGTGTAAATGGTAGTTTTACAGATAGGAATGTTAGCACAAAAACTGAAGAAATGGAGATAATTGAAAAATCTCTGCACACAATGCTTAGTTCTCAGAAGTAAATCATATGTGCCATGTTGTTTCATTTAGGTTTAAAGAGTTAGCTGCTATACCGCCGGTTATGCTTTCCTATAGTGTAAATGCTACTTTTACAGATAAGAATGTTAGCACAAAAACTGAAAGAAAGGAGATAGCCGCAAAATCTCTGCACAGAATTCTTAGGTCTCAGAAGTAAATGATATGTGCCATGTTGTTTCATTTAGGTTTAAAGAGTTAGCTGCTATACCGCCGGTTATGCTTTCCTATAGTGTAAAAGGTAGTTTTACAGATTGAAATGTTAGCACAAAAACTGAAGAAAAGGAGATAGCTGAAAAATCTCTGCACACAATGCTTAGTTCTCAGAAGTAAATCGTATGTGCCATGTTGTTTCATTTAGGCTTAAAGAGTTAGCTGCTATACCACCGGCTTTGCTTTCCTATAGTGTAAATGCTGGTTTTACAGATAGGAATGTTAGCACAAAAACTGAAAGAAAGGAGATAGCCGAAAAATCTCTGCACACAATGTTTGGTTCTCAGAAGTAAATCATATGTGCCATGTTGTTTCATTTAGGTTTAAAGAGTTAGCTGCTATACTGCCGTTATGCTTTCTTATAGTGTAAATGATAGTTTTACAGATAGGAATGTTAGCACAAAAACTGAAAGAAAGGAGATAGCCGCAAATCTCTGCACACAATGCTTAGTTCTCAGAAGTAAATCATATGTGCCATGTTGTTTCATTTAGGTTTAAAGAGTTAGCTGCTATACCGCCGGTTATGCTTTCCTATAGTGTAAAAGGTAGTTTTACAGATTGAAATGTTAGCACAAAAAAAGAAGAAAAGGAGATAGCTGAAGAAAAATCTCTGCACACAATGCTTAGTTCTCAGAAGTAAATCGTATGTGCCATGTTGTTTCATTTAGGTTTAAAGAGTTAGCTGCTATACCTCCGGCTTTGCTTTCCTATAGTGTAAATGCTGGTTTTACAGATAGGAATGTTAGCACAAAAACTGAAAGAAAGGAGATAGCCGAAAAATCTCTGCACACAATGTTTGGTTCTCAGAAGTAAATCATATGTGCCATGTTGTTTCATTTAGGTTTAAAGAGTTAGCTGCTATACTGCCCGTTATGCTTTCTTATAGTGTAAATGATAGTTTTACAGATAGGAATGTTAGCACAAAAACTGAAAGAAAGGAGATAGCCGCAAAATCTCTGCACACAATGCTTAGTTCTCAGAAGTAAATCATATGTGCCATGTTGTTTCATTTAGGTTTAAAGAGTTAGCTGCTATACCGCCGGTTATGCTTTCCTATAGTGTAAATGGTAGTTTTACAGATAGGAATGTTAGCACAAAAACTGAAGAAAAGGAGATACCTGAAAAATCTCTGCACACAATGCTTAGTTTTCAGAAGTAAATCATATGTGCCATGTTGTTTCATTTAGGTTTAAAGAGTTAGCTGCTATAAGGCCGGCTTTGCTTTCCTATAGTGTAAATGGTAGTTTTACAAATAGGAATGTTAGCACAAAAACTGAAAGAAAGGAGATAGCCGCAAAATCTCTGCACACAGTGCTTGGTTCCCAGAAGTAAATCATATGTGCCATGTAGTTTCATTTAGGTTTAAAGAGTTAGCTGCTATACCGCCGGTTATGCTTTCCTTTAGTGTAAATGGTAGTTTTACAGATAGGAATGTTAGCACAAAAACTGAAGAAATGGAGATAATTGAAAAATCTCTGCACACAATGCTTAGTTCTCAGAAGTAAATCATATGTGCCATGTTGTTTCATTTAGGTTTAAAGAGTTAGCTGCTATACGGCCGGTTATGCTTGCCTATAGTGTAAATGCTACTTTTACAGATAAGAATGTTAGCACAAAAACTGAAAGAAAGGAGATAGCCGCAAAATCTCTGCACAGAATTCTTAGGTCTCAGAAGTAAATGATATGTGCCATGTTGTTTCATTTAGGTTTAAAGAGTTAGCTGCTATACCGCCGGTTATGCTTTCCTATAGTGTAAAAGGTAGTTTTACAGATTGAAATGTTAGCACAAAAACTGAAGAAAAGGAGATAGCTGAAAAATCTCTGCACACAATGCTTAGTTCTCAGAAGTAAATCGTATGTGCCATATTGTTTCATTTAGGCTTAAAGAGTTAGCTGCTATACCACCGGCTTTGCTTTCCTATAGTGTAAATGCTGGTTTTACAGATAGGAATGTTAGCACAAAAACTGAAAGAAAGGAGATAGCCGAAAAATCTCTGCACACAATGTTTGGTTCTCAGAAGTAAATCATATGTGCCATGTTGTTTCATTTAGGTTTAAAGAGTTAGCTGCTATACTGCCCGTTATGCTTTCTTATAGTGTAAATGATAGTTTTACAGATAGGAATGTTAGCACAAAAACTGAAAGAAAGGAGATAGCCGCAAAATCTCTGCACACAATGCTTAGTTCTCAGAAGTAAATCATATGTGCCATGTTGTTTCATTTAGGTTTAAAGAGTTAGCTGCTATACCGCCGGTTATGCTTTCCTATAGTGTAAATGGTAGTTTTACAGATAGGAATGATAGCACAAAAACTGAAGAAAAGGAGATAGCTGAAAAATCTCTGCACACAATGCTTAGTTTTCAGAAGTAAATCATATGTGCCATGTTGTTTCATTTAGGTTTAAAGAGTTAGCTGCTATAAGGCCGGCTTTTCTTTCCTATAGTGTAAATGGTAGTTTTACAAATAGGAATGTTAGCACAAAAACTGAAAGAAAGGAGATAGCCGCAAAATCTCTGCACACAGTGCTTGGTTCCCAGAAGTAAATCATATGTGCCATGTAGTTTCATTTAGGTTTAAAGAGTTAGCTGCTATACCGCCGGTTATGCTTTCCTTTAGTGTAAATGGTAGTTTTACAGATAGGAATGTTAGCACAAAAACTGAAGAAATGGAGATAATTGAAAAATCTCTGCACACAATGCTTAGTTCTCAGAAGTAAATCATATGTGCCATGTTGTTTCATTTAGGTTTAAAGAGTTAGCTGCTATACCGCCGGTTATGCTTTCCTATAGTGTAAATGCTACTTTTACAGATAAGAATGTTAGCACAAAAACTGAAAGAAAGGAGATAGCCGCAAAATCTCTGCACAGAATTCTTAGGTCTCAGAAGTAAATGATATGTGCCATGTTGTTTCATTTAGGTTTAAAGAGTTAGCTGCTATACCGCCGGTTATGCTTTGCTATAGTGTAAAAGGTAGTTTTACAGATTGAAATGTTAGCACAAAAACTGAAGAAAAGGAGATAGCTGAAAAATCTCTGCACACAATGCTTAGTTCTCAGAAGTAAATCGTATGTGCCATATTGTTTCATTTAGGCTTAAAGAGTTAGCTGCTATACCACCGGCTTTGCTTTCCTATAGTGTAAATGCTGGTTTTACAGATAGGAATGTTAGCACAAAAACTGAAAGAAAGGAGATAGCCGAAAAATCTCTGCACACAATGTTTGGTTCTCAGAAGTAAATCATATGTGCCATGTTGTTTCATTTAGGTTTAAAGAGTTAGCTGCTATACTGCCCGTTATGCTTTCTTATAGTGTAAATGATAGTTTTACAGATAGGAATGTTAGCACAAAAACTAAAAGAAAGGAGATAGCCGCAAAATCTCTGCACACAATGCTTAGTTCTCAGAAGTAAATCATATGTGCCATGTTGTTTCATTTAGGTTTAAAGAGTTAGCTGCTATACCGCCGGTTATGCTTTCCTATAGTGTAAATGGTAGTTTTACAGATAGGAATGTTAGCACAAAAACTGAAGAAAAGGAGATAGCTGAAAAATCTCTGCACACAATGCTTAGTTTTCAGAAATAAATCATATGTGCCATGTTGTTTCATTTAGGTTTAAAGAGTTAGCTGCTATAAAGCCGGCTTTTCTTTCCTATAGTGTAAATGGTAGTTTTACAAATAGGAATGTTAGCACAAAAACTGAAAGAAAGGAGATAGCTGCAAAATCTCTGCACACAGTGCTTGGTTCCCAGAAGTAAATCATATGTGCCATGTAGTTTCATTTAGGTTTAAAGAGTTAGGTGCTATACCGCCGGTTATGCTTTCCTTTAGTGTAAATGGTAGTTTTACAGATAGGAATGTTAGCACAAAAACTGAAGAAATGGAGATAATTGAAAAATCTCTGCACACAATGCTTAGTTCTCAGAAGTAAATCATATGTGCCATGTTGTTTCATTTAGGTTTAAAGAGTTAGCAGCTATACCGCCGGTTATGCTTTCCTATAGTGTAAATGCTACTTTTACAGATAAGAATGTTAGCACAAAAACTGAAAGAAAGGAGATAGCCGCAAAATCTCTGCACAGAATTCTTAGGTCTCAGAAGTAAATGATATGTGCCATGTTGTTTCATTTAGGTTTAAAGAGTTAGCTGCTATACCGCCGGTTATGCTTTGCTATAGTGTAAAAGGTAGTTTTACAGATTGAAATGTTAGCACAAAAACTGAAGAAAAGGAGATAGCTGAAAAATCTCTGCACACAATGCTTAGTTCTCAGAAGTAAATCGTATGTGCCATATTGTTTCATTTAGGCTTAAAGAGTTAGCTGCTATACCACCGGCTTTGCTTTCCTATAGTGTAAATGCTGGTTTTACAGATAGGAATGTTAGCACAAAAACTGAAAGAAAGGAGATAGCCGAAAAATCTCTGCACACAATGGTTTGGTTCTCAGAAGTAAATCATATGTGCCATGTTGTTTCATTTAGGTTTAAAGAGTTAGCTGCTATACTGCCCGTTATGCTTTCTTATAGTGTAAATGATAGTTTTACAGATAGGAATGTTAGCACAAAAACTAAAAGAAAGGAGATAGCCGCAAAATCTCTGCACACAATGCTTAGTTCTCAGAAGTAAATCATATGTGCCATGTTGTTTCATTTAGGTTTAAAGAGTTAGCTGCTATACCGCCGGTTATGCTTTCCTATAGTGTAAATGGTAGTTTTACAGATAGGAATGTTAGCACAAAAACTGAAGAAAAGGAGATAGCTGAAAAATCTCTGCACACAATGCTTAGTTTTCAGAAATAAATCATATGTGCCATGTTGTTTCATTTAGGTTTAAAGAGTTAGCTGCTATAAAGCCGGCTTTTCTTTCCTATAGTGTAAATGGTAGTTTTACAAATAGGAATGTTAGCACAAAAACTGAAAGAAAGGAGATAGCTGCAAAATCTCTGCACACAGTGCTTGGTTCCCAGAAGTAAATCATATGTGCCATGTAGTTTCATTTAGGTTTAAAGAGTTAGGTGCTATACCGCCGGTTATGCTTTCCTTTAGTGTAAATGGTAGTTTTACAGATAGGAATGTTAGCACAAAAACTGAAGAAATGGAGATAATTGAAAAATCTCTGC
Organism: Dasypus novemcinctus; assembly: GCF_030445035.2. Classification (NCBI taxonomy): domain Eukaryota; kingdom Metazoa; phylum Chordata; class Mammalia; order Cingulata; family Dasypodidae; genus Dasypus; species Dasypus novemcinctus. The sequence goes on from NW_026688214.1 coordinate 132,247, forward strand.
ACACAATGCTTAGTTCTCAGAAGTAAATCATATGTGCCATGTTGTTTCATTTAGGTTTAAAGAGTTAGCTGCTATACCGCCGGTTATGCTTTCCTATAGTGTAAATGCTACTTTTACAGATAAGAATGTTAGCACAAAAACTGAAAGAAAGGAGATAGCCGCAAAATCTCTGCACAGAATTCTTAGGTCTCAGAAGTAAATGATATGTGCCATGTTGTTTCATTTAGGTTTAAAGAGTTAGCTGCTATACCGCCGGTTATGCTTTCCTATAGTGTAAAAGGTAGTTTTACAGATTGAAATGTTAGCACAAAAACTGAAGAAAAGGAGATAGCTGAAAAATCTCTGCACACAATGCTTAGTTCTCAGAAGTAAATCGTATGTGCCATATTGTTTCATTTAGGCTTAAAGAGTTAGCTGCTATACCACCGGCTTTGCTTTCCTATAGTGTAAATGCTGGTTTTACAGATAGGAATGTTAGCACAAAAACTGAAAGAAAGGAGATAGCCGAAAAATCTCTGCACACAATGTTTGGTTCTCAGAAGTAAATCATATGTGCCATGTTGTTTCATTTAGGTTTAAAGAGTTAGCTGCTATACTGCCCGTTATGCTTTCTTATAGTGTAAATGATAGTTTTACAGATAGGAATGTTAGCACAAAAACTGAAAGAAAGGAGATAGCCGCAAAATCTCTGCACACAATGCTTAGTTCTCAGAAGTAAATCATATGTGCCATGTTGTTTCATTTAGGTTTAAAGAGTTAGCTGCTATACCGCCGGTTATGCTTTCCTATAGTGTAAATGGTAGTTTTACAGATAGGAATGTTAGCACAAAAACTGAAGAAAAGGAGATAGCTGAAAAATCTCTGCACACAATGCTTAGTTTTCAGAAGTAAATCATATGTGCCATGTTGTTTCATTTAGGTTTAAAGAGTTAGCTGCTATAAGGCCGGCTTTTCTTTCCTATAGTGTAAATGGTAGTTTTACAAATAGGAATGTTACCACAAAAACTGAAAGAAAGGAAATAGCCGCAAAATCTCTGCACACAGTGCTTGGTTCCCAGAAGTAAATCATATGTGCCATGTTGTTTCATTTAGGTTTAAAGAGTTAGCTGCTATACCGCCGGTTATGCTTTCCTTTAGTGTAAATGGTAGTTTTACAGATAGGAATGTTAGCACAAAAACTGAAGAAATGGAGATAATTGAAAAATCTCTGCACACAATGCTTAGTTCTCAGAAGTAAATCATATGTGCCATGTTGTTTCATTTAGGTTTAAAGAGTTAGCTGCTATACCGCCGGTTATGCTTTCCTATAGTGTAAAAGGTAGTTTTACAGATTGAAATGTTAGCACAAAAACTGAAGAAAAGGAGATAGCTGAAAAATCTCTGCACACAATGCTTAGTTCTCAGAAGTAAATCGTATGTGCCATGTTGTTTCATTTAGGTTTATTAAAGAGTTAGCTGCTATACCTCCGGCTTTGCTTTCCTATAGTGTAAATGCTGGTTTTACAGATAGGAATGTTAGCACAAAAACTGAAAGAAAGGAGATAGCCGAAAAATCTCTGCACACAATGTTTGGTTCTCAGAAGTAAATCATATGTGCCATGTTGTTTCATTTAGGTTTAAAGAGTTAGCTGCTATACTGCCCGTTATGCTTTCTTATAGTGTAAATGATAGTTTTACAGATAGGAATGTTAGCACAAAAACTGAAAGAAAGGAGATAGCCGCAAAATCTCTGCACACAATGCTTAGTTCTCAGAAGTAAATCATATGTGCCATGTTGTTTCATTTAGGTTTAAAGAGTTAGCTGCTATACCCCCGGTTATGCTTTCCTATAGTGTAAATGGTAGTTTTACAGATAGGAATGTTAGCACAAAAACTGAAGAAAAGGAGATTTCTGAAAAATCTCTGCACACAATGCTTAGTTTTCATAAGTAAATCATATGTGCCATGTTGTTTCATTTAGGTTTAAAGAGTTAGCTGCTATAAAGCCGGCTTTTCTTTCCTATAGTGTAAATGGTAGTTTTACAAATAGGAATGTTACCACAAAAACTGAAAGAAAGGAGATAGCCGCAAAATCTCTGCACACAGTGCTTGGTTCCCAGAAGTAAATCATATGTGCCATGTTGTTTCATTTAGTTTTAAAGAGTTAGCTGCTATACCGCCGGTTATGCTTTCTTTAGTGTAAATGGTAGTTTTACAGATAGGAATGTTAGCACAAAAACTGAAGAAATGGAGATAATTGAAAAATCTCTGCACACAATGCTTAGTTCTCAGAAGTAAATCATATGTGCCATGTTGTTTCATTTAGGTTTAAAGAGTTAGCTGCTATACCGCCGGTTATGCTTTCCTATAGTGTAAATGCTACTGTTACAGATAAGAATGTTAGCACAAAAACTGAAAGAAAGGAGATAGCCGAAAAATCTCGGCACAGAATTCTTAGGTCTCAGAAGTAAATGATATGTGCCATGTTGTTTCATTTAGGTTTAAAGAGTTAGCTGCTATACCGCCGGTTATGCTTTCCTATAGTGTAAAAGGTAGTTTTACAGATTGAAATGTTAGCACAAAAACTGAAGAAAAGGAGATAGCTGAAAAATCTCTGCACACAATGCTTAGTTCTCAGAAGTAAATCGTATGTGCCATGTTGTTTCATTTAGGCTTAAAGAGTTAGCTGCTATACCTCCGGCTTTGCTTTCCTTTAGTGTAAATGCTGGTTTTACAGATAGGAATGTTAGCACAAAAACTGAAAGAAAGGAGATAGCCGAAAAATCTCTGCACACAATGTTTGGTTCTCAGAAGTAAATCATATGTGCCATGTTGTTTCATTTAGGTTTAAAGAGTTAGCTGCTATACTGCCCGTTATGCTTTCTTATAGTGTAAATGATAGTTTTACAGATAGGAATGTTAGCACAAAAACTGAAAGAAAGGAGATAGCCGCAAAATCTCTGCACACAATGCTTAGTTCTCAGAAGTAAATCATATGTGCCATGTTGTTTCATTTAGGTTTAAAGAGTTAGCTGCTATACCGCCGGTTATGCTTTCCTATAGTGTAAATGGTAGTTTTACAGATAGGAATGTTAGCACAAAAACTGAAGAAAAGGAGATAGCTGAAAAATCTCTGCACACAATGCTTAGTTTTCAGAAGTAAATCATATGTGCCATGTTGTTTCATTTAGGTTTAAAGAGTTAGCTGCTATAAGGCCGGCTTTTCTTTCCTATAGTGTAAATGGTAGATTTACAAATAGGAATGTTAGCACAAAAACTGAAAGAAAGGAGATAGCCGCAAAATCTCTGCACACAGTGCTTGGTTCCAGAAGTAAATCATATGTGCCATGTTGTTTCATTTAGGTTTAAAGAGTTAGCTGCTATACCGCCGGTTATGCTTTCCTTTAGTGTAAATGGTAGTTTTACAGATAGGAATGTTAGCACAAAAACTGAAGAAATGGAGATAATTGAAAAATCTCTGCACACAATGCTTAGTTCTCAGAAGTAAATCATATGTGCCATGTTGTTTCATTTAGGTTTAAAGAGTTAGCTGCTATACCGCCGGTTATGCTTTCCTATAGTGTAAAAGGTAGTTTTACAGATTGAAATGTTAGCACAAAAACTGAAGAAAAGGAGATAGCTGAAAAATCTCTGCACACAATGCTTAGTTCTCAGATGTAAATCGTATGTGCCATGTTGTTTCATTTAGGTTTAAAGAGTTAGCTGCTATACCTCCGGCTTTGCTTTCCTATAGTGTAAATGCTGGTTTTACAGATAGGAATGTTAGCACAAAAACTGAAAGAAAGGAGATAGCCGAAAAATCTCTGCACACAATGTTTGGTTCTCAGAAGTAAATCATATGTGCCATGTTGTTTCATTTAGGTTTAAAGAGTTAGCTGCTATACTGCCCGTTATGCTTTCTTATAGTGTAAATGATAGTTTTACAGATAGGAATGTTAGCACAAAAACTGAAAGAAAGGAGATAGACGCAAAATCTCTGCACACAATGCTTAGTTCTCAGAAGTAAATCATATGTGCCATGTTGTTTCATTTAGGTTTAAAGAGTTAGCTGCTATACCGCCGGTTATGCTTTCCTATAGTGTAAATGGTAGTTTTACAGATAGGAATGTTAGCACAAAAACTGAAGAAAAGGAGATACCTGAAAAATCTCTGCACACAATGCTTAGTTTTCAGAAGTAAATCATATGTGCCATGTTGTTTCATTTAGGTTTAAAGAGTTAGCTGCTATAAGGCCGGCTTTTCTTTCCTATAGTGTAAATGGTAGTTTTACAAATAGGAATGTTAGCACAAAAACTGAAAGAAAGGAGATAGCCGCAAAATCTCTGCACACAGTGCTTGGTTCCCAGAAGTAAATCATATGTGCCATGTAGTTTCATTTAGGTTTAAAGAGTTAGCTGCTATACCGCCGGTTATGCTTTCCTTTAGTGTAAATGGTAGTTTTACAGATAGGAATGTTAGCACAAAAACTGAAGAAATGGAGATAATTGAAAAATCTCTGCACACAATGCTTAGTTCTCAGAAGTAAATCATATGTGCCATGTTGTTTCATTTAGTTTAAAGAGTTAGCTGCTATACCGCCGGTTATGCTTTCCTATAGTGTAAATGCTACTTTTACAGATAAGTATGTTAGCACAAAAACTGAAAGAAAGGAGATAGCCGCAAAATCTCTGCACAGAATTCTTAGGTCTCAGAAGTAAATGATATGTGCCATGTTGTTTCATTTAGGTTTAAAGAGTTAGCTGCTATACCGCCGGTTATGCTTTCCTATAGTGTAAAAGGTAGTTTTACAGATTGAAATGTTAGCACAAAAACTGAAGAAAGGAGATAGCTGAAAAATCTCTGCACACAAAGCTTAGTTCTCAGAAGTAAATCGTATGTGCCATATTGTTTCATTTAGGCTTAAAGAGTTAGCTGCTATACCACCGGCTTTGCTTTCCTATAGTGTAAATGCTGGTTTTACAGATAGGAATGTTAGCACAAAAACTGAAAGAAAGGAGATAGCCGAAAAATCTCTGCACACAATGTTTGGTTCTCAGAAGTAAATCATATGTGCCATGTTGTTTCATTTAGGTTTAAAGAGTTAGCTGCTATACTGCCCGTTATGCTTTCTTATAGTGTAAATGATAGTTTTACAGATAGGAATGTTAGCACAAAAACTGAAAGAAAGGAGATAGCCGCAAAATCTCTGCACACAATGCTTAGTTCTCAGAAGTAAATCATATGTGCCATGTTGTTTCATTTAGGTTTAAAGAGTTAGCTGCTATACCGCCGGTTATGCTTTCCTATAGTGTAAATGGTAGTTTTACAGATAGGAATGTTAGCACAAAAACTGAAGAAAAGGAGATAGCTGAAAAATCTCTGCACACAATGCTTAGTTTTCAGAAGTAAATCATATGTGCCATGTTGTTTCATTTAGGTTTAAAGAGTTAGCTGCTATAAGGCCGGCTTTTCTTTCCTATAGTGTAAATGGTAGTTTTACAAATAGGAATGTTACCACAAAAACTGAAAGAAAGTAAATAGCCGCAAAATCTCTGCACACAGTGCTTGGTTCCCAGAAGTAAATCATATGTGCCATGTTGTTTCATTTAGGTTTAAAGAGTTAGCTGCTATACCGCCGGTTATGCTTTCCTTTAGTGTAAATGGTAGTTTTACAGATAGGAATGTTAGCACAAAAACTGAAGAAATGGAGATAATTGAAAAATCTCTGCACACAATGCTTAGTTCTCAGAAGTAAATCATATGTGCCATGTTGTTTCATTTAGGTTTAAAGAGTTAGCTGCTATACCGCCGGTTATGCTTTCCTATAGTGTAAAAGGTAGTTTTACAGATTGAAATGTTAGCACAAAAACTGAAGAAAAGGAGATAGCTGAAAAATCTCTGCACACAATGCTTAGTTCTCAGAAGTAAATCGTATGTGCCATGTTGTTTCATTTAGGTTTAAAGAGTTAGCTGCTATACCTCCGGCTTTGCTTTCCTATAGTGTAAATGCTGGTTTTACAGATAGGAATGTTAGCACAAAAACTGAAAGAAAGGAGATAGCCGAAAAATCTCTGCACACAATGTTTGGTTCTCAGAAGTAAATCATATGTGCCATGTTGTTTCATTTAGGTTTAAAGAGTTAGCTGCTATACTGCCCGTTATGCTTTCTTATAGTGTAAATGATAGTTTTACAGATAGGAATGTTAGCACAAAAACTGAAAGAAAGGAGATAGCCGCAAAATCTCTGCACACAATGCTTAGTTCTCAGAAGTAAATCATATGTGCCATGTTGTTTCATTTAGGTTTAAAGAGTTAGCTGCTATACCCCCGGTTATGCTTTCCTATAGTGTAAATGGTAGTTTTACAGATAGGAATGTTAGCACAAAAACTGAAGAAAAGGAGATTTCTGAAAAATCTCTGCACACAATGCTTAGTTTTCATAAGTAAATCATATGTGCCATGTTGTTTCATTTAGGTTTAAAGAGTTAGCTGCTATAAAGCCGGCTTTTCTTTCCTATAGTGTAAATGGTAGTTTTACAAATAGGAATGTTACCACAAAAACTGAAAGAAAGGAGATAGCCGCAAAATCTCTGCACACAGTGCTTGGTTCCCAGAAGTAAATCATATGTGCCATGTTGTTTCATTTAGGTTTAAAGAGTTAGCTGCTATACCGCCGGTTATGCTTTCCTTTAGTGTAAATGGTAGTTTTACAGATAGGAATGTTAGCACAAAAACTGAAGAAATGGAGATAATTGAAAAATCTCTGCACACAATGCTTAGTTCTCAGAAGTAAATCATATGTGCCATGTTGTTTCATTTAGGTTTAAAGAGTTAGCTGCTATACCGCCGGTTATGCTTTCCTATAGTGTAAATGCTACTTTTACAGATAAGAATGTTAGCACAAAAACTGAAAGAAAGGAGATAGCCGAAAAATCTCGGCACAGAATTCTTAGGTCTCAGAAGTAAATGATATGTGCCATGTTGTTTCATTTAGGTTTAAAGAGTTAGCTGCTATACCGCCGGTTATGCTTTCCTATAGTGTAAAAGGTAGTTTTACAGATTGAAATGTTAGCACAAAAACTGAAGAAAAGGAGATAGCTGAAAAATCTCTGCACACAATGCTTAGTTCTCAGAAGTAAATCGTATGTGCCATGTTGTTTCATTTAGGCTTAAAGAGTTAGCTGCTATACATCCGGCTTTGCTTTCCTTTAGTGTAAATGCTGGTTTTACAGATAGGAATGTTAGCACAAAAACTGAAAGAAAGGAGATAGCCGAAAAATCTCTGCACACAATGTTTGGTTCTCAGAAGTAAATCATATGTGCCATGTTGTTTCATTTAGGTTTAAAGAGTTAGCTGCTATACTGCCCGTTATGCTTTCTTATACTGTAAATGATAGTTTTACAGATAGGAATGTTAGCACAAAAACTGAAAGAAAGGAGATAGCCGCAAAATCTCTGCACACAATGCTTAGTTCTCAGAAGTAAATCATATGTGCCATGTTGTTTCATTTAGGTTTAAAGAGTTAGCTGCTATACCGCCGGTTATGCTTTCCTATAGTGTAAATGGTAGTTTTACAGATAAGAATGTTAGCACAAAAACTGAAGAAAAGGAGATAGCTGAAAAATCTCTGCACACAATGCTTAGTTTTCAGAAGTAAATCATATGTGCCATGTTGTTTCATTTAGGTTTAAAGAGTTAGCTGCTATAAGGCCGGCTTTTCTTTCCTATAGTGTAAATGGTAGTTTTACAAATAGGAATGTTAGCACAAAAACTGAAAGAAAGGAGATAGCCGCAAAATCTCTGCACACAGTGCTTGGTTCCCAGAAGTAAATCATATGTGCCATGTTGTTTCATTTAGGTTTAAAGAGTTAGCTGCTATACCGCCGGTTATGCTTTCCTTTAGTGTAAATGGTAGTTTTACAGATAGGAATGTTAGCACAAAAACTGAAGAAATGGAGATAATTGAAAAATCTCTGCACACAATGCTTAGTTCTCAGAAGTAAATCATATGTGCCATGTTGTTTCATTTAGGTTTAAAGAGTTAGCTGCTATACCGCCGGTTATGCTTTCCTATAGTGTAAAAGGTAGTTTTACAGATTGAAATGTTAGCACAAAAACTGAAGAAAAGGAGATAGCTGAAAAATCTCTGCACACAATGCTTAGTTCTCAGATGTAAATCGTATGTGCCATGTTGTTTCATTTAGGTTTAAAGAGTTAGCTGCTATACTGCCCGTTATGCTTTCTTATAGTGTAAATGATAGTTTTACAGATAGGAATGTTAGCACAAAAACTGAAAGAAAGGAGATAGCCGCAAAATCTCTGCACACAATGCTTAGTTCTCAGAAGTAAATCATATGTGCCATGTTGTTTCATTTAGGTTTAAAGATTTAGCTGCTATACCGCCGGTTATGCTTTCCTATAGTGTAAATGGTAGTTTTACAGATAGGAATGTTAGCACAAAAACTGAAGAAAAGGAGATAGCTGAAAAATCTCTGCACACAATGCTTAGTTTTCAGAAGTAAATCATATGTGCCATGTTGTTTCATTTAGGTTTAAAGAGTTAGCTGCTATAAGGCCGGCTTTTCTTTCCTATAGTGTAAATGGTAGTTTTACAAATAGGAATGTTAGCACAAAAACTGAAAGAAAGGAGATAGCCACAAAATCTCTGCACACAGTGCTTGGTTCCCAGAAGTAAATCATATGTGCCATGTTGTTTCATTTAGGTTTAAAGAGTTAGCTGCTATACCGCCGGTTATGCTTTCCTTTAGTGTAAATGGTAGTTTTACAGATAGGAATGTTAGCACAAAAACTGAAGAAATGGAGATAATTGAAAAATCTCTGCACACAATGCTTAGTTCTCAGAAGTAAATCATATGTGCCATTTTGTTTCATTTAGGTTTAAAGAGTTAGCTGCTATACCGCCGGTTATGCTTTCCTATAGTGTAAAAGGTAGTTTTACAGATTGAAATGTTAGCACAAAAACTGAAGAAAAGGAGATAGCTGAAAAATCTCTGCACACAATGCTTAGTTCTCAGAAGTAAATCGTATGTGCCATGTTGTTTCATTTAGGTTTAAAGAGTTAGCTGCTATACCTCCGGCTTTGCTTTCCTATAGTGTAAATGCTGGTTTTACAGATAGGAATGTTAGCACAAAAACTGAAAGAAAGGAGATAGCCGAAAAATCTCTGCACACAATGTTTGGTTCTCAGAAGTAAATCATATGTGCCATGTTGTTTCATTTAGGTTTAAAGAGTTAGCTGCTATACTGCCCGTTATGCTTTCTTATAGTGTAAATGATAGTTTTACAGATAGGAATGTTAGCACAAAAACTGAAAGAAAGGAGATAGCCGCAAAATCTCTGCACACAATGCTTAGTTCTCAGAAGTAAATCATATGTGCCATGTTGTTTCATTTAGGTTTAAAGAGTTAGCTGCTATACCGCCGGTTATGCTTTCCTATAGTGTAAATGGTAGTTTTACAGATAGGAATGTTAGCACAAAAACTGAAGAAAAGGAGATTTCTGAAAAATCTCTGCACACAATGCTTAGTTTTCAGAAGTAAATCATATGTGCCATGTTGTTTCATTTAGGTTTAAAGAGTTAGCTGCTATAAGGCCGGCTTTTCTTTCCTATAGTGTAAATGGTAGTTTTACAAATAGGAATGTTAGCACAAAAACTGAAAGAAAGGAGATAGCCGCAAAATCTCTGCACACAGTGCTTGGTTCCCAGAAGTAAATCATATGTGCCATGTAGTTTCATTTAGGTTTAAAGAGTTAGCTGCTATACCGCCGGTTATGCTTTCCTTTAGTGTAAATGGTAGTTTTACAGATAGGAATGTTAGCACAAAAACTGAAGAAATGGAGATAATTGAAAAATCTCTGCACACAATGCTTAGTTCTCAGAAGTAAATCATATGTGCCATGTTGTTTCATTTAGGTTTAAAGAGTTAGCTGCTATACCGCCGGTTATGCTTTCCTATAGTGTAAAAGGTAGTTTTACAGATTGAAATGTTAGCACAAAAACTGAAGAAAAGGAGATAGCTGAAAAATCTCTGCACACAATGCTTAGTTCTCAGAAGTAAATCGTATGTGCCATGTTGTTTCATTTAGGTTTAAAGAGTTAGCTGCTATACCTCCGGCTTTGCTTTCCTATAGTGTAAATGCTGGTTTTACAGATAGGAATGTTAGCACAAAAACTGAAAGAAAGGAGATAGCCGAAAAATCTCTGCACACAATGTTTGGTTCTCAGAAGTAAATCATATGTGCCATGTTGTTTCATTTAGGTTTAAAGAGTTAGCTGCTATACTGCCCGTTATGCTTTCTTATAGTGTAAATGATAGTTTTACAGATAGGAATGTTAGCACAAAAACTGAAAGAAAGGAGATAGCCGCAAAATCTCTGCACACAATGCTTAGTTCTCAGAAGTAAATCATATGTGCCATGTTGTTTCATTTAGGTTTAAAGAGTTAGCTGCTATACCCCCGGTTATGCTTTCCTATAGTGTAAATGGTAGTTTTACAGATAGGAATGTTAGCACAAAAACTGAAGAAAAGGAGATTTCTGAAAAATCTCTGCACACAATGCTTAGTTTTCATAAGTAAATCATATGTGCCATGTTGTTTCATTTAGGTTTAAAGAGTTAGCTGCTATAAAGCCGGCTTTTCTTTCCTATAGTGTAAATGGTAGTTTTACAAATAGGAATGTTACCACAAAAACTGAAAGAAAGGAGATAGCCGCAAAATCTCTGCACACAGTGCTTGGTTCCCAGAAGTAAATCATATGTGCCATGTTGTTTCATTTAGGTTTAAAGAGTTAGCTGCTATACCGCCGGTTATGCTTTCCTTTAGTGTAAATGGTAGTTTTACAGATAGGAATGTTAGCACAAAAACTGAAGAAATGGAGATAATTGAAAAATCTCTGCACACAATGCTTAGTTCTCAGAAGTAAATCATATGTGCCATGTTGTTTCATTTAGGTTTAAAGAGTTAGCTGCTATACCGCCGGTTATGCTTTCCTATAGTGTAAATGCTACTTTTACAGATAAGAATGTTAGCACAAAAACTGAAAGAAAGGAGATAGCCGAAAAATCTCGGCACAGAATTCTTAGGTCTCAGAAGTAAATGATATGTGCCATGTTGTTTCATTTAGGTTTAAAGAGTTAGCTGCTATACCGCCGGTTATGCTTTCCTATAGTGTAAAAGGTAGTTTTACAGATTGAAATGTTAGCACAAAAACTGAAGAAAAGGAGATAGCTGAAAAATCTCTGCACACAATGCTTAGTTCTCAGAAGTAAATCGTATGTGCCATGTTGTTTCATTTAGGCTTAAAGAGTTAGCTGCTATACCTCCGGCTTTGCTTTCCTTTAGTGTAAATGCTGGTTTTACAGATAGGAATGTTAGCACAAAAACTGAAAGAAAGGAGATAGCCGAAAAATCTCTGCACACAATGTTTGGTTCTCAGAAGTAAATCATATGTGCCATGTTGTTTCATTTAGGTTTAAAGAGTTAGCTGCTATACTGCCCGTTATGCTTTCTTATACTGTAAATGATAGTTTTACAGATAGGAATGTTAGCACAAAAACTGAAAGAAAGGAGATAGCCGCAAAATCTCTGCACACAATGCTTAGTTCTCAGAAGTAAATCATATGTGCCATGTTGTTTCATTTAGGTTTAAAGAGTTAGCTGCTATACCGCCGGTTATGCTTTCCTATAGTGTAAATGGTAGTTTTACAGATAAGAATGTTAGCACAAAAACTGAAGAAAAGGAGATAGCTGAAAAATCTCTGCACACAATGCTTAGTTTTCAGAAGTAAATCATATGTGCCATGTTGTTTCATTTAGGTTTAAAGAGTTAGCTGCTATAAGGCCGGCTTTTCTTTCCTATAGTGTAAATGGTAGTTTTACAAATAGGAATGTTAGCACAAAAACTGAAAGAAAGGAGATAGCCGCAAAATCTCTGCACACAGTGCTTGGTTCCCAGAAGTAAATCATATGTGCCATGTTGTTTCATTTAGGTTTAAAGAGTTAGCTGCTATACCGCCGGTTATGCTTTCCTTTAGTGTAAATGGTAGTTTTACAGATAGGAATGTTAGCACAAAAACTGAAGAAATGGAGATAATTGAAAAATCTCTGCACACAATGCTTAGTTCTCAGAAGTAAATCATATGTGCCATGTTGTTTCATTTAGGTTTAAAGAGTTAGCTGCTATACCGCCGGTTATGCTTTCCTATAGTGTAAAAGGTAGTTTTACAGATTGAAATGTTAGCACAAAAACTGAAGAAAAGGAGATAGCTGAAAAATCTCTGCACACAATGCTTAGTTCTCAGATGTAAATCGTATGTGCCATGTTGTTTCATTTAGGTTTAAAGAGTTAGCTGCTATACTGCCCGTTATGCTTTCTTATAGTGTAAATGATAGTTTTACAGATAGGAATGTTAGCACAAAAACTGAAAGAAAGGAGATAGCCGCAAAATCTCTGCACACAATGCTTAGTTCTCAGAAGTAAATCATATGTGCCATGTTGTTTCATTTAGGTTTAAAGATTTAGCTGCTATACCGCCGGTTATGCTTTCCTATAGTGTAAATGGTAGTTTTACAGATAGGAATGTTAGCACAAAAACTGAAGAAAAGGAGATAGCTGAAAAATCTCTGCACACAATGCTTAGTTTTCAGAAGTAAATCATATGTGCCATGTTGTTTCATTTAGGTTTAAAGAGTTAGCTGCTATAAGGCCGGCTTTTCTTTCCTATAGTGTAAATGGTAGTTTTACAAATAGGAATGTTAGCACAAAAACTGAAAGAAAGGAGATAGCCACAAAATCTCTGCACACAGTGCTTGGTTCCCAGAAGTAAATCATATGTGCCATGTTGTTTCATTTAGGTTTAAAGAGTTAGCTGCTATACCGCCGGTTATGCTTTCCTTTAGTGTAAATGGTAGTTTTACAGATAGGAATGTTAGCACAAAAACTGAAGAAATGGAGATAATTGAAAAATCTCTGCACACAATGCTTAGTTCTCAGAAGTAAATCATATGTGCCATTTTGTTTCATTTAGGTTTAAAGAGTTAGCTGCTATACCGCCGGTTATGCTTTCCTATAGTGTAAAAGGTAGTTTTACAGATTGAAATGTTAGCACAAAAACTGAAGAAAAGGAGATAGCTGAAAAATCTCTGCACACAATGCTTAGTTCTCAGAAGTAAATCGTATGTGCCATGTTGTTTCATTTAGGTTTAAAGAGTTAGCTGCTATACCTCCGGCTTTGCTTTCCTATAGTGTAAATGCTGGTTTTACAGATAGGAATGTTAGCACAAAAACTGAAAGAAAGGAGATAGCCGAAAAATCTCTGCACACAATGTTTGGTTCTCAGAAGTAAATCATATGTGCCATGTTGTTTCATTTAGGTTTAAAGAGTTAGCTGCTATACTGCCCGTTATGCTTTCTTATAGTGTAAATGATAGTTTTACAGATAGGAATGTTAGCACAAAAACTGAAAGAAAGGAGATAGCCGCAAAATCTCTGCACACAATGCTTAGTTCTCAGAAGTAAATCATATGTGCCATGTTGTTTCATTTAGGTTTAAAGAGTTAGCTGCTATACCGCCGGTTATGCTTTCCTATAGTGTAAATGGTAGTTTTACAGATAGGAATGTTAGCACAAAAACTGAAGAAAAGGAGATTTCTGAAAAATCTCTGCACACAATGCTTAGTTTTCAGAAGTAAATCATATGTGCCATGTTGTTTCATTTAGGTTTAAAGAGTTAGCTGCTATAAGGCCGGCTTTTCTTTCCTATAGTGTAAATGGTAGTTTTACAAATAGGAATGTTAGCACAAAAACTGAAAGAAAGGAGATAGCCGCAAAATCTCTGCACACAGTGCTTGGTTCCCAGAAGTAAATCATATGTGCCATGTAGTTTCATTTAGGTTTAAAGAGTTAGCTGCTATACCGCCGGTTATGCTTTCCTTTAGTGTAAATGGTAGTTTTACAGATAGGAATGTTAGCACAAAAACTGAAGAAATGGAGATAATTGAAAAATCTCTGCACACAATGCTTAGTTCTCAGAAGTAAATCATATGTGCCATGTTGTTTCATTTAGGTTTAAAGAGTTAGCTGCTATACCGCCGGTTATGCTTTCCTATAGTGTAAATGCTACTTTTACAGATAAGAATGTTAGCACAAAAACTGAAAGAAAGGAGATAGCCGAAAAATCTCTGCACACAATGTTTGGTTCTCAGAAGTAAATCATACGTGCCATGTTGTTTCATTTAGGTTTAAAGAGTTAGCTGCTATACTGCCAGTTATGCTTTCCTATAGTGTAAATGCTAGTTTTACAGATAGGAATGTTAGCACAAAAACTGAAAGAAAGGAGATAGCCGCAAAATCTCTGCACACAATGCTTAGTTCTCAGAAGTAAATCATATCTGCCATGTTGTTTCATTTAGGTTTAAAGAGTTAGCTGCTATACCACCGGTTATGCTTTCCTATAGTGTAAATGGTAGTTTTACAGATAGGAATGTTAGCACAAAAACTGAAGAAAAGGAGATAGCTGAAAAATCTCTGCACACAATGCTTAGTTCTCAGAAGTAAATCATATGTGCCATGTTGTTTCATTTAGGTTTAAAGAGTTAGCTGCTATACCTCCGGCTTTGCTTTACTATAGTGTAAATGCTAGTTTTACAGATAGGAATGTTAGCAGAAAAACTGAAAGAAAGGAGATAGCCAAAAAATCTCTGCACACAATGTTTGGTTCTCAGAAGTAAATCATATGTGCCATGTTGTTTCATTTAGGTTTAAAGAGTTAGCTGCTATACCACCAGCTATGCTTTCCTATAGTGTAAATGCTAGTTTTACAGATAGGAATGTTAGCACAAAAACTGAAAGAAAGGAGATAGCCGCAAAATCTCTGCACACAATGCTTAGTTCTCAGAAGTAAATCATATGTGCCATGTTGTTTCATTTAGGTTTAAAGAGTTAGCTGCTATACCGCCGGTTATGCTTTCCTATAGTGTAAATGCTACTTTTACAGATAAGAATGTTAGCACAAAAACTGAAAGAAAGGAGATAGCCGCAAAATCTCTGCACAGAATTCTTAGGTCTCAGAAGTAAATGATATGTGCAATGTTGTTTCATTTAGGTTTAAAGAGTTAGCTGCTATACCGCCGGTTATGCTTTCCTATAGTGTAAATGGTAGTTTTACAGATTGAAATGTTAGCACAAAAACTGAAGAAAAGGAGATAGCTGAAAAATCTCTGTACACAATGCTTAGTTCTCAGAAGTAAATCGTATGTGCCATGTTGTTTCATTTAGGTTTAAAGAGTTAGCTGCTATACCGCCGGTTATGCTTTCCTATAGTGTAAATGGTACTTTTACAGATAAGGAATGTTAGCACAAAAACTGAAGAAAAGGAGATAGCTGAAAAATATCTGCACACAATGCTTAGTTCTCAGAAGTAAATCATATGTGCCATGTTGTTTCATTTAGGTTTAAAGAGTTAGCTGCTATACCTCCGGCTTTGCTTTCCTATAGTGTAAATGCTAGTTTTACAGATAGGAATGTTAGCACAAAAACTGAAAGAAAGGAGATAGCCGAAAAATCTCTGCACACAATGTTTGGTTCTCAGAAGTAAATCATATGTGCCATGTTGTTTCATTTGGGTTTAAAGAGTTAGCTGCTATACTGCCGGTTATGCTTTCCTATAGGGTAAAAGCTAATTTTACAGATAGGAATGGTAACACAAAAACTGAAAGAAAGGAGATAGCCGCAAAATCTCTGCACACAATGCTTAGTTCTCAGAAGTAAATCGTATGTGCCATGTTGTTTCATTTAGGTTTAAAGAGTTAGCTGCTATACCGCCGGTTATGCTTTCCTATAGTGTAAATGGTACTTTTACAGATAGGAATGTTAGCGCAAAAACTGAAGAAAAGGAGATAGCTGAAAAATCTCTGCACACAATGCTTAGTTCTCAGAAGTAAATCATATGTGCCATGTTGTTTCATTTAGGTTTAAAGAGTTAGCTGCTATACTGCCGGTTATGCTTTCCTATAGTGTAAATGCTAGTTTTACAGATAGGAATGTTAGCACAAAAACTGAAAGAAAGAAGATAGCCGCAAAATCTCTGCACACAATGCTTAGTTCTCAGAAGTAAATCGTATGTGCCATGTTGTTTCATTTAGGCTTAAAGAGTTAGCTGCTATACCTCCGGCTTTGCTTTCCTATAGTGTAAAAGCTGGTTTTACAGATAGGAATGTTAGCACAAAAACTGAAAGAAAGGTGATAGCCGAAAAATCTCTGCACACAATGTTTGGTTCTCAGAAGTAAATCATATGTGCCATGTTGTTTCATTTAGGTTTAAAGAGTTAGCTGCTATACTGCCCGTTATGCTTTCTTATAGTGTAAATGATAGTTTTACAGATAGGAATGTTAGCACAAAAACTGAAAGAAAGGAGATAGCCGCAAAATCTCTGCAAACAATGCTTAGTTCTCAGAAGTAAATCATATGTGCCATGGTGTTTCATTTAGGTTTAAAGAGTTAGCTGCTATACAGCCGTTTATCCTTTCCTATAGTGTAAATGGTAGTTTTACAGATAGGAATGTTAGCACAAAAACTGAAGAAAAGGAGATAGCTGAAAAATCTCTGCACACAATGCTTAGTTTTCAGAAGTAAATCATATGTGCCATGTTGTTTCATTTAGGTTTAAAGAGTTAACTGCTATAAGGCCGGCTTTTCTTTCCTATAGTGTAAATGGTAGTTTTACAAATAGGAATGTTAGCACAAAAACTGAAAGAAAGGAGATAGCCGCAAAATCTCTGCACACAGTGCTTGGTTCCCAGAAGTAAATCATATGTGCCATGTAGTTTCATTTAGGTTTAAAGAGTTAGCTGCTATACCGCCGGTTATGCTTTCCTTTAGTGTAAATGGTAGTTTTACAGATAGGAATGTTAGCACAAAAACTGAAGAAATGGAGATAATTGAAAAATCTCTGCACACAATGCTTAGTTCTCAGAAGTAAATCATATGTGCCATGTTGTTTCATTTAGGTTTAAAGAGTTAGCTGCTATACCGCCGGTTATGCTTTCCTATAGTGTAAATGCTACTTTTACAGATAAGAATGTTAGCACAAAAACTGAAAGAAAGGAGATAGCCGCAAAATCTCTGCACAGAATTCTTAGGTCTCAGAAGTAAATGATATGTGCCATGTTGTTTCATTTAGGTTTAAAGAGTTAGCTGCTATACCGCCGGTTATGCTTTCCTATAGTGTAAAAGGTAGTTTTACAGATTGAAATGTTAGCACAAAAACTGAAGAAAAGGAGATAGCTGAAAAATCTCTGCACACAATGCTTAGTTCTCAGAAGTAAATCGTATGTGCCATGTTGTTTCATTTAGGCTTAAAGAGTTAGCTGCTATACCACCGGCTTTGCTTTCCTATAGTGTAAATGCTGGTTTTACAGATAGGAATGTTAGCACAAAAACTGAAAGAAAGGAGATAGCCGAAAAATCTCTGCACACAATGTTTGGTTCTCAGAAGTAAATCATATGTGCCATGTTGTTTCATTTAGGTTTAAAGAGTTAGCTGCTATACTGCCCGTTATGCTTTCTTATAGTGTAAATGATAGTTTTACAGATAGGAATGTTAGCACAAAAACTGAAAGAAAGGAGATAGCCGCAAAATCTCTGCACACAATGCTTAGTTCTCAGAAGTAAATCATATGTGCCATGTTGTTTCATTTAGGTTTAAAGAGTTAGTTGCTATACCGCCGGTTATGCTTTCCTATAGTGTAAAAGGTAGTTTTACAGATTGAAATGTTAGCAGAAAAACTGAAGAAAAGGAGATAGCTGAAAAATCTCTGCACACAATGCTTAGTTCTCAGAAGTAAATCGTATGTGCCATGTTGTTTCATTTAGGCTTAAAGAGTTAGCTGCTATACCTCCGGCTTTGCTTTCCTTTAGTGTAAATGCTGGTTTTACAGATAGGAATGTTAGCACAAAAACTGAAAGAAAGGAGATAGCCGAAAAATCTCTGCACACAATGTTTGGTTCTCAGAAGTAAATCATATGTGCCATGTTGTTTCATTTAGGTTTAAAGAGTTAGCTGCTATACTGCCCGTTATGCTTTCTTATAGTGTAAATGATAGTTTTACAGATAGGAATGTTAGCACAAAAACTGAAAGAAAGGAGATAGTCGCAAAATCTCTGCACACAATGCTTAGTTCTCAGAAGTAAATCATATGTGCCATGTTGTTTCATTTAGGTTTAAAGAGTTAGCTGCTATACCGCCGGTTATGCTTTCCTATAGTGTAAATGCTACTTTTTCAGATAAGAATGTTAGCACAAAAACTGAAAGGAGATAGCCGCAAAATCTCTGCACAGAATTCTTAGGTCTCAGAAGTAAATGATATGTGCCATGTTGTTTCATTTAGGTTTAAAGAGTTAGCTCCTATACCGCCGGTTATGCTTTCCTATAGTGTAAATGGTATTTTTCCAGGTAGGTATGTTGGCACAAAAACTGAAGAAAAGGTGATACCTGCAAAATCTCTGCACACAATTCTTAGTTCTCAAGAGTAAATCATATGTGCCATGTTGTTTCATTTAGGTTTAAAGAGTTAGCTGCTATACCACCAGCTATGCTTTCCTATAGTGTAAATGCTAGTTTTACAGATAGGAATGTTAGCACAAAAACTGAAAGAAAGGAGATAGCCGCAACATCTCTGCACACAATGCTTAGTTCTCAGAAGTAAATCATATGTGCCATGTTGTTTCATTTAGGTTTAAAGAGTTAGCTGCTATACCGCCGGTTATGCTTTCCTATAGTGTAAATGCTACTTTTACAGATAAGAATGTTAGCACAAAAACTGAAAGAAAGGAGATAGCCGCAAAATCTCAGCACAGATTTCGTAGGTCTCAGAAGTAAATGATATGTGCCATGTTGTTTCATTTAGGTTTAAAGAGTTAGCTGCTATACCGCCGGTTATGCTTTCCTATAGTGTAAATGGTAGTTTTACAGATTGAAATGTTAGCACAAAAACTGAAGAAAAGGAGATAGCTGAAAAATCTCTGTACACAATGCTTAGTTATCAGAAGTAAATCGTATGTGCCATGTTGTTTCATTTAGGTTTAAAGAGTTACCTGCTATACCGCCGGTTATGCTTTCCTATAGTGTAAATTTTACTTTTACAGATAAGGAATGTTAGCACAAAAACTGAAGAAAATGAGATAGCTGAAAAATATCTGCACACAATGCTTAGTTCTCAGAAGTAAATCATATGTGCCATGTTGTTTCACTTAGGTTTAAAGAGTTAGCTGCTATACCTCCGGCTTTGCTTTCCTATAGTGTAAATGCTAGTTTTACAGATAGGAATGTTAGCACAAAAACTGAAAGAAAGGAGATAGCCGAAAAATCTCTGCACACAATGTTTGGTTCTCAGAAGTAAATCATACGTGCCATGTTGTTTCATTTAGGTTTAAAGAGTTAGCTGCTATACCTCCGGCTTTGCTTTCCTATAGTGTAAATGCTAGTTTTACAGATAGGAATGTTAGCACAAAAACTGAAAGAAAGGAGATAGCCGCAAAATCTCTGCACACAATGCTTAGTTCTCAGAAGTAAATCATATCTGCCATGTTGTTTCATTTAGGTTTAAAGAGTTAGCTGCTATACTGCCGGTTATGCTTTCCTATAGTGTAAATGCTAGTTTTACAGATAGGAATGTTAGCACAAAAACTGAAAGAAAGAAGATAGCCGCAAAATCTCTGCACACAATGCTTAGTTCTCAGAAGTAAATCATATGTGCCATGTTGTTTCATTTAGGTTTAAAGAGTTAGCTGCTATACCACCGGTTATGCTTTCCTATAGTGTAAATGGTAGTTTTACAGATAGGAATGTTAGCACAAAAACTGAAGAAAAGGAGATAGCTGAAAAATCTCTGCACACAATGCTTAGTTCTCAGAAGTAAATCATATGTGCCATGTTGTTTCATTTAGGTTTAAAGAGTTAGCTGCTATAAGGCCGGCTTTGCTTTCCTATAGGGTAAATGGTAGTTTTACAAATAGGAATGTTAGCACAAAAACTGAAAGAAAGGAGATAGCCCCAAAATCTCTGCACACAATGCTTAGTTCCCAGAAGTAAATCATATGTGCCATGTTGTTTCATTTAGGTTTAAAGAGTTAGCTGCTATACCTCCGGCTTTGCTTTCCTATAGTGTAAATGCTAGTTTTACAGATAGGAATGTTAGCACAAAAACTGAAAGAAAGGAGATAGCCGAAAAATCTCTGCACACAATGTTTGGTTCTCAGAAGTAAATCATATGTGCCATGTTGTTTCATTTAGGTTTAAAGAGTTAGCTGCTATACTGCCGGTTATGCTTTCCTATAGTGTAAAAGCTAGTTTTACAGATAGGAATGTTAGCACAAAAACTGAAAGAAAGGAGATAGCCGCAAAATCTCTGCACAGAATTCTTAGGTCTCAGAAGTAAATGATATGTGCAATGTTGTTTCATTTAGGTTTAAAGAGTTAGCTGCTATACCGCCGGTTATGCTTTCCTATAGTGTAAATGGTAGTTTTACAGATTGAAATGTTAGCACAAAAACTGAAGAAAAGGAGATAGCTGAAAAATCTCTGTACACAATGCTTAGTTCTCAGAAGTAAATCGTATGTGCCATGTTGTTTCATTTAGGTTTAAAGAGTTAGCTGCTATACCGCCGGTTATGCTTTCCTATAGTGTAAATGGTACTTTTACAGATAAGGAATGTTAGCACAAAAACTGAAGAAAAGGAGATAGCTGAAAAATATCTGCACACAATGCTTAGTTCTCAGAAGTAAATCATATGTGCCATGTTGTTTCATTTAGGTTTAAAGAGTTAGCTGCTATACCTCCGGCTTTGCTTTCCTATAGTGTAAATGCTAGTTTTACAGATAGGAATGTTAGCACAAAAACTGAAAGAAAGGAGATAGCCGAAAAATCTCTGCACACAATGTTTGGTTCTCAGAAGTAAATCATATGTGCCATGTTGTTTCATTTGGGTTTAAAGAGTTAGCTGCTATACTGCCGGTTATGCTTTCCTATAGGGTAAAAGCTAATTTTACAGATAGGAATGGTAACACAAAAACTGAAAGAAAGGAGATAGCCGCAAAATCTCTGCACACAATGCTTAGTTCTCAGAAGTAAATCGTATGTGCCATGTTGTTTCATTTAGGTTTAAAGAGTTAGCTGCTATACCGCCGGTTATGCTTTCCTATAGTGTAAATGGTACTTTTACAGATAGGAATGTTAGCGCAAAAACTGAAGAAAAGGAGATAGCTGAAAAATCTCTGCACACAATGCTTAGTTCTCAGAAGTAAATCATATGTGCCATGTTGTTTCATTTAGGTTTAAAGAGTTAGCTGCTATACTGCCGGTTATGCTTTCCTATAGTGTAAATGCTAGTTTTACAGATAGGAATGTTAGCACAAAAACTGAAAGAAAGAAGATAGCCGCAAAATCTCTGCACACAATGCTTAGTTCTCAGAAGTAAATCGTATGTGCCATGTTGTTTCATTTAGGCTTAAAGAGTTAGCTGCTATACCTCCGGCTTTGCTTTCCTATAGTGTAAAAGCTGGTTTTACAGATAGGAATGTTAGCACAAAAACTGAAAGAAAGGTGATAGCCGAAAAATCTCTGCACACAATGTTTGGTTCTCAGAAGTAAATCATATGTGCCATGTTGTTTCATTTAGGTTTAAAGAGTTAGCTGCTATACTGCCCGTTATGCTTTCTTATAGTGTAAATGATAGTTTTACAGATAGGAATGTTAGCACAAAAACTGAAAGAAAGGAGATAGCCGCAAAATCTCTGCAAACAATGCTTAGTTGTCAGAAGTAAATCATATGTGCCATGGTGTTTCATTTAGGTTTAAAGAGTTAGCTGCTATACAGCCGTTTATCCTTTCCTATAGTGTAAATGGTAGTTTTACAGATAGGAATGTTAGCACAAAAACTGAAGAAAAGGAGATAGCTGAAAAATCTCTGCACACAATGCTTAGTTTTCAGAAGTAAATCATATGTGCCATGTTGTTTCATTTAGGTTTAAAGAGTTAACTGCTATAAGGCCGGCTTTTCTTTCCTATAGTGTAAATGGTAGTTTTACAAATAGGAATGTTAGCACAAAAACTGAAAGAAAGGAGATAGCCGCAAAATCTCTGCACACAGTGCTTGGTTCCCAGAAGTAAATCATATGTGCCATGTAGTTTCATTTAGGTTTAAAGAGTTAGCTGCTATACCGCCGGTTATGCTTTCCTTTAGTGTAAATGGTAGTTTTACAGATAGGAATGTTAGCACAAAAACTGAAGAAATGGAGATAATTGAAAAATCTCTGCACACAATGCTTAGTTCTCAGAAGTAAATCATATGTGCCATGTTGTTTCATTTAGGTTTAAAGAGTTAGCTGCTATACCGCCGGTTATGCTTTCCTATAGTGTAAATGCTACTTTTACAGATAAGAATGTTAGCACAAAAACTGAAAGAAAGGAGATAGCCGCAAAATCTCTGCACAGAATTCTTAGGTCTCAGAAGTAAATGATATGTGCCATGTTGTTTCATTTAGGTTTAAAGAGTTAGCTGCTATACCGCCGGTTATGCTTTCCTATAGTGTAAAAGGTAGTTTTACAGATTGAAATGTTAGCACAAAAACTGAAGAAAAGGAGATAGCTGAAAAATCTCTGCACACAATGCTTAGTTCTCAGAAGTAAATCGTATGTGCCATGTTGTTTCATTTAGGCTTAAAGAGTTAGCTGCTATACCACCGGCTTTGCTTTCCTATAGTGTAAATGCTGGTTTTACAGATAGGAATGTTAGCACAAAAACTGAAAGAAAGGAGATAGCCGAAAAATCTCTGCACACAATGTTTGGTTCTCAGAAGTAAATCATATGTGCCATGTTGTTTCATTTAGGTTTAAAGAGTTAGCTGCTATACTGCCCGTTATGCTTTCTTATAGTGTAAATGATAGTTTTACAGATAGGAATGTTAGCACAAAAACTGAAAGAAAGGAGATAGCCGCAAAATCTCTGCACACAATGCTTAGTTCTCAGAAGTAAATCATATGTGCCATGTTGTTTCATTTAGGTTTAAAGAGTTAGTTGCTATACCGCCGGTTATGCTTTCCTATAGTGTAAAAGGTAGTTTTACAGATTGAAATGTTAGCAGAAAAACTGAAGAAAAGGAGATAGCTGAAAAATCTCTGCACACAATGCTTAGTTCTCAGAAGTAAATCGTATGTGCCATGTTGTTTCATTTAGGCTTAAAGAGTTAGCTGCTATACCTCCGGCTTTGCTTTCCTTTAGTGTAAATGCTGGTTTTACAGATAGGAATGTTAGCACAAAAACTGAAAGAAAGGAGATAGCCGAAAAATCTCTGCACACAATGTTTGGTTCTCAGAAGTAAATCATATGTGCCATGTTGTTTCATTTAGGTTTAAAGAGTTAGCTGCTATACTGCCCGTTATGCTTTCTTATAGTGTAAATGATAGTTTTACAGATAGGAATGTTAGCACAAAAACTGAAAGAAAGGAGATAGTCGCAAAATCTCTGCACACAATGCTTAGTTCTCAGAAGTAAATCATATGTGCCATGTTGTTTCATTTAGGTTTAAAGAGTTAGCTGCTATACCGCCGGTTATGCTTTCCTATAGTGTAAATGCTACTTTTTCAGATAAGAATGTTAGCACAAAAACTGAAAGGAGATAGCCGCAAAATCTCTGCACAGAATTCTTAGGTCTCAGAAGTAAATGATATGTGCCATGTTGTTTCATTTAGGTTTAAAGAGTTAGCTCCTATACCGCCGGTTATGCTTTCCTAAAGTGTAAATGGTATTTTTCCAGGTAGGTATGTTGGCACAAAAACTGAAGAAAAGGTGATACCTGCAAAATCTCTGCACACAATTCTTAGTTCTCAAGAGTAAATCATATGTGCCATGTTGTTTCATTTAGGTTTAAAGAGTTAGCTGCTATACCACCAGCTATGCTTTCCTATAGTGTAAATGCTAGTTTTACAGATAGGAATGTTAGCACAAAAACTGAAAGAAAGGAGATAGCCGCAACATCTCTGCACACAATGCTTAGTTCTCAGAAGTAAATCATATGTGCCATGTTGTTTCATTTAGGTTTAAAGAGTTAGCTGCTATACCGCCGGTTATGCTTTCCTATAGTGTAAATGCTACTTTTACAGATAAGAATGTTAGCACAAAAACTGAAAGAAAGGAGATAGCCGCAAAATCTCAGCACAGATTTCGTAGGTCTCAGAAGTAAATGATATGTGCCATGTTGTTTCATTTAGGTTTAAAGAGTTAGCTGCTATACCGCCGGTTATGCTTTCCTATAGTGTAAATGGTAGTTTTACAGATTGAAATGTTAGCACAAAAACTGAAGAAAAGGAGATAGCTGAAAAATCTCTGTACACAATGCTTAGTTATCAGAAGTAAATCGTATGTGCCATGTTGTTTCATTTAGGTTTAAAGAGTTACCTGCTATACCGCCGGTTATGCTTTCCTATAGTGTAAATTTTACTTTTACAGATAAGGAATGTTAGCACAAAAACTGAAGAAAATGAGATAGCTGAAAAATATCTGCACACAATGCTTAGTTCTCAGAAGTAAATCATATGTGCCATGTTGTTTCACTTAGGTTTAAAGAGTTAGCTGCTATACCTCCGGCTTTGCTTTCCTATAGTGTAAATGCTAGTTTTACAGATAGGAATGTTAGCACAAAAACTGAAAGAAAGGAGATAGCCGAAAAATCTCTGCACACAATGTTTGGTTCTCAGAAGTAAATCATACGTGCCATGTTGTTTCATTTAGGTTTAAAGAGTTAGCTGCTATACCTCCGGCTTTGCTTTCCTATAGTGTAAATGCTAGTTTTACAGATAGGAATGTTAGCACAAAAACTGAAAGAAAGGAGATAGCCGCAAAATCTCTGCACACAATGCTTAGTTCTCAGAAGTAAATCATATCTGCCATGTTGTTTCATTTAGGTTTAAAGAGTTAGCTGCTATACTGCCGGTTATGCTTTCCTATAGTGTAAATGCTAGTTTTACAGATAGGAATGTTAGCACAAAAACTGAAAGAAAGAAGATAGACGCAAAATCTCTGCACACAATGCTTAGTTCTCAGAAGTAAATCATATGTGCCATGTTGTTTCATTTAGGTTTAAAGAGTTAGCTGCTATACCACCGGTTATGCTTTCCTATAGTGTAAATGGTAGTTTTACAGATAGGAATGTTAGCACAAAAACTGAAGAAAAGGAGATAGCTGAAAAATCTCTGCACACAATGCTTAGTTCTCAGAAGTAAATCATATGTGCCATGTTGTTTCATTTAGGTTTAAAGAGTTAGCTGCTATAAGGCCGGCTTTGCTTTCCTATAGGGTAAATGGTAGTTTTACAAATAGGAATGTTAGCACAAAAACTGAAAGAAAGGAGATAGCCCCAAAATCTCTGCACACAATGCTTAGTTCCCAGAAGTAAATCATATGTGCCATGTTGTTTCATTTAGGTTTAAAGAGTTAGCTGCTATACCTCCGGCTTTGCTTTCCTATAGTGTAAATGCTAGTTTTACAGATAGGAATGTTAGCACAAAAACTGAAGAAAGGAGATAGCCGAAAAATCTCTGCACACAATGTTTGGTTCTCAGAAGTAAATCATATGTGCCATGTTGTTTCATTTAGGTTTAAAGAGTTAGCTGCTATACTGCCTGTTATGCTTTCCTATAGTGTAAAAGCTAGTTTTACAGATAGGAATGTTAGCACAAAAACTGAAAGAAAGGAGATAGCCGCAAAATCTCTGCACACAATGCTTAGTTCTCAAGAGTAAATCATATGTGCCATGTTGTTTCATTTAGGTTTAAAGAGTTAGCTGCTATACCACCAGCTATGCTTTCCTATAGTGTAAATGGCAGTTTTACAGATAGGAATGTTAGCCCAAAAACTGAAGAAAAGGAGATAGCTGAAAAATCTCTGCACACAATGCTTAGTTCTCAGAAGTAAATCATATGTGCCATGTTGTTTCATTTAGGTTTAAAGAGTTAGCTGCTATACCGCCGGTTATGCTTTCCTATAGTGTAAATGGTACTATTACAGATAAGGAATGTTAGCACAAAAACTGAAGAAAAGGAGATAGCTGAAAAATATCTGCACACAATGCTTAGTTCTCAGAAGTAAATCATATGTGCCATGTTGTTTCATTTAGGTTTAAAGAGTTAGCTGCTATACCTCCGGCTTTGCTTTCCTATAGTGTAAATGCTAGTTTTACAGATAGGAATGTTAGCACAAAAACTGAAAGAAAGGAGATAGCCGAAAAATCTCTGCACACAATGTTTGGTTCTCAGAAGTAAATCATATGTGCCATGTTGTTTCATTTAGGTTTAAAGAGTTAGCTGCTATACTGCCGGTTATGCTTTCCTATAGGGTAAAAGCTCGTTTTACAGATAGGAATGTTAACACAAAAATTGAAAGAAAGGAGATAGCCGCAAAATCTCTGCACACAATGCTTAGTTCTCAGAAGTAAATCGTATGTGCCTTGTTGTTTCATTGAGGTTTAAAGAGTTAGCTGCTATACCGCCGGTTATGCTTTCCTATAGTGTAAATGGTACTTTTACAGATACGAATGTTAGCACAAAAACTGAAGAAAATGAGATAGCTGAAAAATCTCTGCACACAATGCTTAGTTCTCAGAAGTAAATCATATGTGCCATGTTGTTTCATTTAGGTTTAAAGAGTTAGCTGCTATACCTCCGGCTTTGCTTTCCTATAGTGTAAATGCTAGTTTTACAGATAGGAATGTTAGCACAAAAACTGAAAGAAAGGAGAGAGCCGAAAAATCTCTGCACACAATGTTTGGTTCTCAGAAGTAAATCATATGTGCCATGTTGTTTCATTTAGGTTTAAAGAGTTAGCTGCTATACTGCCGGATATGCTTTCCTATAGTGTAAATGCTAGTTTTACAGATAGGAATGTTAGCACAAAAACTGAAAGAAAGGAGATAGCCCCAAAATCTCTGCACACAATGATTAGTTCTCAGAAGTAAATCATATGTGCCATGTTGTTTCATTTAGGTTTAAAGAGTTAGCTCCTATACCGCCGGTTATGCTTTCCTATAGTGTAAATGGTATTTTTCCAGGTAGGTATGGTGGCACAAAAACTGAAGAAAAGGAGATCCTGCAAAATCTCTGCACACAATGCTTAGTTCTCAAGAGTAAATCATATGTGCCATGTTGTTTCATTTAGGTTTAAAGAGTTAGCTGCTATACCACCAGCTATGCTTTCCTATAGTGTAAATGCTTGTTTTACAGATAGGAATGTTAGCACAAAAACTGAAAGAAAGGAGATAGCCGCAAAATCTCTGCACAGAATTCTTAGGTCTCAGAAGTAAATGATATGTGCCATGTTGTTTCATTTAGGTTTAAAGAGTTAGCTGCTATACCGCCGGTTATGCTTTCCTATAGTGTAAATGGTAGTTTTACAGATTGAAATGTTAGCACAAAAACTGAAGAAAAGGAGATAGCTGAAAAATCTCTGTACACAATGCTTATTTCTCAGAAGTAAATCGTATGTGCCATGTTGTTTCATTTAGGTTTAAAGAGTTAGCTCCTATACCGCCGGTTATGCTTTCCTATAGTGTAAATGGTATTTTTCCAGGTAGGTATGGTGGCACAAAAACTGAAGAAATGGAGATACCTGCAAAATCTCTGCACACAATGCTTAGTTCTCAAGAGTAAATCATATGTGCCATGTTGTTTCATTTAGGTTTAAAGAGTTAGCTGCTATACCACCAGCTATGCCTTCCTATAGTGTAAATGCTAGTTTTACAGATAGGAATGTTATCACAAAAACTGAAAGAAAGGAGATAGCCGCAAAATCTCTGCACACAATGCTTAGTTCTCAGAAGTAAATCGTATGTGCCATGTTGTTTCATTTAGGTTTAAAGAGTTAGCTGCTATACCGCCGGTTATGCTTTCCTATAGTGTAAATGGTACTATTACAGATAAGGAATGTTAGCACAAAAACTGAAGAAAAGGAGATAGCTGAAAAATATCTGCACACAATGCTTAGTTCTCAGAAGTAAATCATGTGTGCCATGTTGTTTCATTTAGGTTTAAAGAGTTAGCTGCTATACTGCCGGATATGCTTTCCTATAGTGTAAATGCTAGTTTTACAGATAGGAATGTTAGCACAAAAACTGAAAGAAAGGAGATAGCCCCAAAATCTCTGCACACAATGATTAGTTCTCAGAAGTAAATCATATGTGCCATGTTGTTTCATTTAGGTTAAAGAGTTAGCTGCTATAAGGCCGGCTTTGCTTTCCTATAGTGTAAATGGTAGTTTTACAAATAGGAATGTTAGCACAAAAACTGAAAGAAATGAGATAGCCGCAAAATCTCTGCACACAATGCTTAGTTCCCAGAAGTAAATCATATGTGCCATGTTGTTTCATTTAGGTTTAAAGAGTTAGCTGCTATACCGCCGGTTATGCTTTCCTATAGTGTAAATGGTAGTTTTACAGATAGGAATGTTAGCACAAAAACTGAAGAAATGGAGATAATTGAAAAATCTCTGCACACAATGCTTAGTTCTCAGAAGTGAATCATATGTGCCATGTTGTTTCATTTAGGTTTAAAGAGTTAGCTGCTATACCGCCGGTTATGCTTTCCTATAGTGTAAATGCTACTTTTTCAGATAAGAATGTTAGCACAAAAACTGAAAGGAGATAGCCGCAAAATCTCTGCACAGAATTCTTAGGTCTCAGAAGTAAATGATATGTGCCATGTTGTTTCATTTATGTTTAAAGAGTTAGCTGCTATACCGCCGGTTATGCTTTCCTATAGTGTAAATGGTAGTTTTACAGATTGAAATGTTAGCACAAAAACTGAAGAAAAGGAGATAGCTGAAAAATCTCTGTACACGATGTTTAGTTCTCAGAAGTGAAACGTATGTGCCATGTTGTTTCATTTAGGTTTAAAGAGTTAGCTGCTATACCGCCGGTTATGCTTTCCCATAGTGTAAATGGTACTTTTACAGATAGGAATGTTAGCACAAAAACTGAAGAAAAGGAGATAGCTGAAAAATATCTGCACACAATGCTTAGTTCTCAGAAGTAAATCATATGTGCCATGTTGTTTCATTTAGGTTTAAAGAGTTAGCTGCTATACCTCCGGCTTTGCTTTACTATAGTGTAAATGCTAGTTTTACAGATAGGAATGTTAGCAGAAAAACTGAAAGAAAGGAGATAGCCAAAAAATCTCTGCACACAATGTTTGGTTCTCAGAAGTAAATCATATGTGCCATGTTGTTTCATTTAGGTTTAAAGAGTTAGCTGCTATACCACCAGCTATGCTTTCCTATAGTGTAAATGCTAGTTTTACAGATAGGAATGTTAGCACAAAAACTGAAAGAAAGGAGATAGCCGCAAAATCTCTGCACACAATGCTTAGTTCTCAGAAGTAAATCATATGTGCCATGTTGTTTCATTTAGGTTTAAAGAGTTAGCTGCTATACCGCCGGTTATGCTTTCCTATAGTGTAAATGCTACTTTTACAGATAAGAATGTTAGCACAAAAACTGAAAGAAAGGAGATAGCCGCAAAATCTCTGCACAGAATTCTTAGGTCTCAGAAGTAAATGATATGTGCAATGTTGTTTCATTTAGGTTTAAAGAGTTAGCTGCTATACCGCCGGTTATGCTTTCCTATAGTGTAAATGGTAGTTTTACAGATTGAAATGTTAGCACAAAAACTGAAGAAAAGGAGATAGCTGAAAAATCTCTGTACACAATGCTTAGTTCTCAGAAGTAAATCGTATGTGCCATGTTGTTTCATTTAGGTTTAAAGAGTTAGCTGCTATACCGCCGGTTATGCTTTCCTATAGTGTAAATGGTACTTTTACAGATAAGGAATGTTAGCACAAAAACTGAAGAAAAGGAGATAGCTGAAAAATATCTGCACACAATGCTTAGTTCTCAGAAGTAAATCATATGTGCCATGTTGTTTCATTTAGGTTTAAAGAGTTAGCTGCTATACCTCCGGCTTTGCTTTCCTATAGTGTAAATGCTAGTTTTACAGATAGGAATGTTAGCACAAAAACTGAAAGAAAGGAGATAGCCGAAAAATCTCTGCACACAATGTTTGGTTCTCAGAAGTAAATCATATGTGCCATGTTGTTTCATTTGGGTTTAAAGAGTTAGCTGCTATACTGCCGGTTATGCTTTCCTATAGGGTAAAAGCTAATTTTACAGATAGGAATGGTAACACAAAAACTGAAAGAAAGGAGATAGCCGCAAAATCTCTGCACACAATGCTTAGTTCTCAGAAGTAAATCGTATGTGCCATGTTGTTTCATTTAGGTTTAAAGAGTTAGCTGCTATACCGCCGGTTATGCTTTCCTATAGTGTAAATGGTACTTTTACAGATAGGAATGTTAGCGCAAAAACTGAAGAAAAGGAGATAGCTGAAAAATCTCTGCACACAATGCTTAGTTCTCAGAAGTAAATCATATGTGCCATGTTGTTTCATTTAGGTTTAAAGAGTTAGCTGCTATACTGCCGGTTATGCTTTCCTATAGTGTAAATGCTAGTTTTACAGATAGGAATGTTAGCACAAAAACTGAAAGAAAGAAGATAGCCGCAAAATCTCTGCACACAATGCTTAGTTCTCAGAAGTAAATCGTATGTGCCATGTTGTTTCATTTAGGCTTAAAGAGTTAGCTGCTATACCTCCGGCTTTGCTTTCCTATAGTGTAAAAGCTGGTTTTACAGATAGGAATGTTAGCACAAAAACTGAAAGAAAGGTGATAGCCGAAAAATCTCTGCACACAATGTTTGGTTCTCAGAAGTAAATCATATGTGCCATGTTGTTTCATTTAGGTTTAAAGAGTTAGCTGCTATACTGCCCGTTATGCTTTCTTATAGTGTAAATGATAGTTTTACAGATAGGAATGTTAGCACAAAAACTGAAAGAAAGGAGATAGCCGCAAAATCTCTGCAAACAATGCTTAGTTCTCAGAAGTAAATCATATGTGCCATGGTGTTTCATTTAGGTTTAAAGAGTTAGCTGCTATACAGCCGTTTATCCTTTCCTATAGTGTAAATGGTAGTTTTACAGATAGGAATGTTAGCACAAAAACTGAAGAAAAGGAGATAGCTGAAAAATCTCTGCACACAATGCTTAGTTTTCAGAAGTAAATCATATGTGCCATGTTGTTTCATTTAGGTTTAAAGAGTTAACTGCTATAAGGCCGGCTTTTCTTTCCTATAGTGTAAATGGTAGTTTTACAAATAGGAATGTTAGCACAAAAACTGAAAGAAAGGATATAGCCGCAAAATCTCTGCACACAGTGCTTGGTTCCCAGAAGTAAATCATATGTGCCATGTAGTTTCATTTAGGTTTAAAGAGTTAGCTGCTATACCGCCGGTTATGCTTTCCTTTAGTGTAAATGGTAGTTTTACAGATAGGAATGTTAGCACAAAAACTGAAGAAATGGAGATAATTGAAAAATCTCTGCACACAATGCTTAGTTCTCAGAAGTAAATCATATGTGCCATGTTGTTTCATTTAGGTTTAAAGAGTTAGCTGCTATACCGCCGGTTATGCTTTCCTATAGTGTAAATGCTACTTTTACAGATAAGAATGTTAGCACAAAAACTGAAAGAAAGGAGATAGCCGCAAAATCTCTGCACAGAATTCTTAGGTCTCAGAAGTAAATGATATGTGCCATGTTGTTTCATTTAGGTTTAAAGAGTTAGCTGCTATACCGCCGGTTATGCTTTCCTATAGTGTAAAAGGTAGTTTTACAGATTGAAATGTTAGCACAAAAACTGAAGAAAAGGAGATAGCTGAAAAATCTCTGCACACAATGTTTGGTTCTCAGAAGTAAATCATACGTGCCATGTTGTTTCATTTAGGTTTAAAGAGTTAGCTGCTATACCTCCGGCTTTGCTTTCCTATAGTGTAAATGCTAGGTTTACAGATAGGAATGTTAGCACAAAAACTGAAAGAAAGGAGATAGCCGCAAAATCTCTGCACACAATGCTTAGTTCTCAGAAGTAAATCATATCTGCCATGTTGTTTCATTTAGGTTTAAAGAGTTAGCTGCTATACTGCCGGTTATGCTTTCCTATAGTGTAAATGCTAGTTTTACAGATAGGAATGTTAGCACAAAAACTGAAAGAAAGAAGATAGCCGCAAAATCTCTGCACACAATGCTTAGTTCTCAGAAGTAAATCATATGTGCCATGTTGTTTCATTTAGGTTTAAAGAGTTAGCTGCTATACCACCGGTTATGCTTTCCTATAGTGTAAATGGTAGTTTTACAGATAGGAATGTTAGCACAAAAACTGAAGAAAAGGAGATAGCTGAAAAATCTCTGCACACAATGCTTAGTTCTCAGAAGTAAATCATATGTGCCATGTTGTTTCATTTAGGTTTAAAGAGTTAGCTGCTATAAGGCCGGCTTTGCTTTCCTATAGGGTAAATGGTAGTTTTACAAATAGGAATGTTAGCACAAAAACTGAAAGAAAGGAGATAGCCCCAAAATCTCTGCACACAATGCTTAGTTCCCAGAAGTAAATCATATGTGCCATGTTGTTTCATTTAGGTTTAAAGAGTTAGCTGCTATACCTCCGGCTTTGCTTTCCTATAGTGTAAATGCTAGTTTTACAGATAGGAATGTTAGCACAAAAACTGAAAGAAAGGAGATAGCCGAAAAATCTCTGCACACAATGTTTGGTTCTCAGAAGTAAATCATATGTGCCATGTTGTTTCATTTAGGTTTAAAGAGTTAGCTGCTATACTGCCGGTTATGCTTTCCTATAGTGTAAAAGCTAGTTTTACAGATAGGAATGTTAGCACAAAAACTGAAAGAAAGGAGATAGCCGCAAAATCTCTGCACACAATGCTTAGTTCTCAAGAGTAAATCATATGTGCCATGTTGTTTCATTTAGGTTTAAAGAGTTAGCTGCTATACCACCAGCTATGCTTTCCTATAGTGTAAATGGCAGTTTTACAGATAGGAATGTTAGCCCAAAAACTGAAGAAAAGGAGATAGCTGAAAAATCTCTGCACACAATGCTTAGTTCTCAGAAGTAAATCATATGTGCCATGTTGTTTCATTTAGGTTTAAAGAGTTAGCTCCTATACCGCCGGATATGCTTTCCTATAGTGTAAATGGTATTTTTCCAGGTAGGTATGGTGGCACAAAAACTGAAGAAATGGAGATACCTGCAAAATTTCTGCACACAATGCTTAGTTCTCAAGAGTAAATCATATGTGCCATGTTGTTTCATTTAGGTTTAAAGAGTTAGCTGCTATACCACCAGCTATGCCTTCCTATAGTGTAAATGCTAGTTTTACAGATAGGAATGTTATCACAAAAACTGAAAGAAAGGAGATAGCCGCAAAATCTCTGCACACAATGCTTAGTTCTCAGAAGTAAATCATGTGTGCCATGTTGTTTCATTTAGGTTTAAAGAGTTAGCTGCTATACCGCCGGTTATGCTTTCCTATAGTGTAAATGGTAGTTTTACAGATTGAAATGTTAGCACAAAAACTGAAGAAAAGGAGATAGCTGAAAAATCTCTGCACACAATGCTTAGTTCTCAGAAGTAAATCGTATGTGCCATGTTGTTTCATTTAGGTTTAAAGAGTTAGCTGCTATACCGCCGGTTATGCTTTCCTATAGTGTAAATGGTACTATTACAGATAAGGAATGTTAGCACAAAAACTGAAGAAAAGGAGATAGCTGAAAAATATCTGCACACAATGCTTAGTTCTCAGAAGTAAATCATATGTGCCATGTTGTTTCATTTAGGTTTAAAGAGTTAGCTGCTATACCTCCGGCTTTGCTTTCCTATAGTGTAAATGCTAGTTTTACAGATAGGAATGTTAGCACAAAAACTGAAAGAAAGGAGATAGCCGAAAAATCTCTGCACACAATGTTTGGTTCTCAGAAGTAAATCATATGTGCCATGTTGTTTCATTTAGGTTTAAAGAGTTAGCTGCTATACTGCCGGTTATGCTTTCCTATAGGGTAAAAGCTCATTTTACAGATAGGAATGTTAACACAAAAATTGAAAGAAAGGAGATAGCCGCAAAATCTCTGCACAGAATGCTTAGTTCTCAGAAGTAAATCGTATGTGCCTTGTTGTTTCATTGAGGTTTAAAGAGTTAGCTGCTATACCGCCGGTTATGCTTTCCTATAGTGTAAATGGTACTTTTACAGATACGAATGTTAGCACAAAAACTGAAGAAAAGGAGATACCTGAAAAATCTCTGCACACAATGCTTAGTTCTCAGAAGTAAATCATATGTGCCATGTTGTTTCATTTAGGTTTAAAGAGTTAGCTGCTATACCTCCGGCTTTGCTTTCCTATAGTGTAAATGCTAGTTTTACAGATAGGAATGTTAGCACAAAAACTGAAAGAAAGGAGAGAGCCGAAAAATCTCTGCACACAATGTTTGGTTCTCAGAAGTAAATCATATGTGCCATGTTGTTTCATTTAGGTTTAAAGAGTTAGCTGCTATACTGCCGGATATGCTTTCCTATAGTGTAAATGCTAGTTTTACAGATAGGAATGTTAGCACAAAAACTGAAAGAAAGGAGATAGCCCCAAAATCTCTGCACACAATGATTAGTTCTCAGAAGTAAATCATATGTGCCATGTTGTTTCATTTAGGTTTAAAGAGTTAGCTCCTATACCGCCGGTTATGCTTTCCTATAGTGTAAATGGTATTTTTCCAGGTAGGTATGGTGGCACAAAAACTGAAGAAATGGAGATACCTGCAAAATCTCTGCACACAATGCTTAGTTCTCAAGAGTAAATCATATGTGCCATGTTGTTTCATTTAGGTTTAAAGAGTTAGCTGCTATACTGCCGGTTATGCTTTCCTATAGTGTAAATGCTAGTTTTACAGATAGGAATGTTAGCACAAAAACTGAAAGAAAGGAGATAGCCGCAAAATCTCTGCACACAATGCTTAGTTCTCAAGAGTAAATCATATGTGCCATGTTGTTTCATTTAGGTTTAAAGAGTTAGCTGCTATACCACCAGATATGCTTTCCTATAGTGTAAATGGTAGTTTTACAGATAGGAATGTTAGCCCAAAAACTGAAGAAAAGGAGATAGCTGAAAAATCTCTGCACACAATGCTTAGTTCTCAGAAGTAAATCATATGTGCCGTGTTGTTTCATTTAGGTTTAAAGAGTTAGCTGCTATAAGGCCGGCTTTGCTTTCCTATAGTGTAAATGGTAGTTTTACAAATAGGAATGTTAGCACAAAAACTGAAAGAAAGGAGATAGCCGCAAAATCTCTGCACACAATGCTTAGTTCCCAGAAGTAAATCATATGTGCCATGTTGTTTCATTTAGGTTTAAAGAGTTAGCTGCTATACCGCCGGTTATGCTTTCCTATAGTGTAAATGTTAGTTTTACAGATAGGAATGTTAGCACAAAAACTGAAGAAATGGAGATAATTGAAAAAGCTCTGCACACAATGCTTAGTTCTCAGAAGTAAATCATATGTGCCATGTTGTTTCATTTAGGTTTAAAGAGTTAGCTGCTATACCGCCGGTTATGCTTTCCTATAGTGTAAATGGTATTTTTCCAGGTAGGTATGTTGGCACAAAAACTGAAGAAAAGGAGATACCTGCAAAATCTCTGCACACAAGGCTTAGTTCTCAAGAGTAAATCATATGTGCCATGTTGTTTCATTTAGGTTTAAAGAGTTAGCTGCTATACCACCGGCTTTGCTTTCCTATAGTGTAAATGCTAGTTTTACAGATAGGAATGTTAGCACAAAAACTGAAAGAAAGGAGATAGCCGAAAAATCTCTGCACACAATGTTTGGTTCTCAGAAGTAAATCATACGTGCCATGTTGTTTCATTTAGGTTTAAAGAGTTAGCTGCTATACCTCCGGCTTTGCTTTCCTATAGTGTAAATGCTAGTTTTACAGATAGGAATGTTAGCACAAAAACTGAAAGAAAGGAGATAGCCGCAAAATCTCTGCACACAATGCTTAGTTCTCAGAAGTAAATCATATCTGCCATGTTGTTTCATTTAGGTTTAAAGAGTTAGCTGCTATACTGCCGGTTATGCTTTCCTATAGTGTAACTGCTAGTTTTACAGATAGGAATGTTAGCACAAAAACTGAAAGAAAGAAGATAGCCGCAAAATCTCTGCACACAATGCTTAGTTCTCAGAAGTAAATCATATGTGCCATGTTGTTTCATTTAGGTTTAAAGAGTTAGCTGCTATACCACCGGTTATGCTTTCCTATAGTGTAAATGGTAGTTTTACAGATAGGAATGTTAGCACAAAAACTGAAGAAAAGGAGATAGCTGAAAAATCTCTGCACACAATGCTTAGTTCTCAGAAGTAAATCATATGTGCCATGTTGTTTCATTTAGGTTTAAAGAGTTAGCTGCTATAAGGCCGGCTTTGCTTTCCTATAGGGTAAATGGTAGTTTTACAAATAGGAATGTTAGCACAAAAACTGAAAGAAAGGAGATAGCCCCAAAATCTCTGCACACAATGCTTAGTTCCCAGAAGTAAATCATATGTGCCATGTTGTTTCATTTAGGTTTAAAGAGTTAGCTGCTATACCTCCGGCTTTGCTTTCCTATAGTGTAAATGCTAGTTTTACAGATAGGAATGTTAGCACAAAAACTGAAAGAAAGGAGATAGCCGAAAAATCTCTGCACACAATGTTTGGTTCTCAGAAGTAAATCATATGTGCCATGTTGTTTCATTTAGGTTTAAAGAGTTAGCTGCTATACTGCCGGTTATGCTTTCCTATAGTGTAAAAGCTAGTTTTACAGATAGGAATGTTAGCACAAAAACTGAAAGAAAGGAGATAGCCGCAAAATCTCTGCACACAATGCTTAGTTCTCAAGAGTAAATCATATGTGCCATGTTGTTTCATTTAGGTTTAAAGAGTTAGCTGCTATACCACCAGCTATGCTTTCCTATAGTGTAAATGGCAGTTTTACAGATAGGAATGTTAGCCCAAAAACTGAAGAAAAGGAGATAGCTGAAAAATCTCTGCACACAATGCTTCGTTCTCAGAAGTAAATCATATGTGCCATGTTGTTTCATTTAGGTTTAAAGAGTTAGCTCCTATACCGCCGGATATGCTTTCCTATAGTGTAAATGGTATTTTTCCAGGTAGGTATGGTGGCACAAAAACTGAAGAAATGGAGATACCTGCAAAATTTCTGCACACAATGCTTAGTTCTCAAGAGTAAATCATATGTGCCATGTTGTTTCATTTAGGTTTAAAGAGTTAGCTGCTATACCACCAGCTATGCCTTCCTATAGTGTAAATGCTAGTTTTACAGATAGGAATGTTATCACAAAAACTGAAAGAAAGGAGATAGCCGCAAAATCTCTGCACACAATGCTTAGTTCTCAGAAGTAAATCATGTGTGCCATGTTGTTTCATTTAGGTTTAAAGAGTTAGCTGCTATACCGCCGGTTATGCTTTCCTATAGTGTAAATGGTAGTTTTACAGATTGAAATGTTAGCACAAAAACTGAAGAAAAGGAGATAGCTGAAAAATCTCTGCACACAATGCTTAGTTCTCAGAAGTAAATCGTATGTGCCATGTTGTTTCATTTAGGTTTAAAGAGTTAGCTGCTATACCGCCGGTTATGCTTTCCTATAGTGTAAATGGTACTATTACAGATAAGGAATGTTAGCACAAAAACTGAAGAAAAGGAGATAGCTGAAAAATATCTGCACACAATGCTTAGTTCTCAGAAGTAAATCATATGTGCCATGTTGTTTCATTTAGGTTTAAAGAGTTAGCTGCTATACCTCCGGCTTTGCTTTCCTATAGTGTAAATGCTAGTTTTACAGATAGGAATGTTAGCACAAAAACTGAAAGAAAGGAGATAGCCGAAAAATCTCTGCACACAATGTTTGGTTCTCAGAAGTAAATCATATGTGCCATGTTGTTTCATTTAGGTTTAAAGAGTTAGCTGCTATACTGCCGGTTATGCTTTCCTATAGGGTAAAAGCTCATTTTACAGATAGGAATGTTAACACAAAAATTGAAAGAAAGGAGATAGCCGCAAAATCTCTGCACACAATGCTTAGTTCTCAGAAGTAAATCGTATGTGCCTTGTTGTTTCATTGAGGTTTAAAGAGTTAGCTGCTATACCGCCGGTTATGCTTTCCTATAGTGTAAATGGTACTTTTACAGATACGAATGTTAGCACAAAAACTGAAGAAAAGGAGATAGCTGAAAAATCTCTGCACACAATGCTTAGTTCTCAGAAGTAAATCATATGTGCCATGTTGTTTCATTTAGGTTTAAAGAGTTAGCTGCTATACCTCCGGCTTTGCTTTCCTATAGTGTAAATGCTAGTTTTACAGATAGGAATGTTAGCACAAAAACTGAAAGAAAGGAGAGAGCCGAAAAATCTCTGCACACAATGTTTGGTTCTCAGAAGTAAATCATATGTGCCATGTTGTTTCATTTAGGTTTAAAGAGTTAGCTGCTATACTGCCGGATATGCTTTCCTATAGTGTAAATGCTAGTTTTACAGATAGGAATGTTAGCACAAAAACTGAAAGAAAGGAGATAGCCCCAAAATCTCTGCACACAATGATTAGTTCTCAGAAGTAAATCATATGTGCCATGTTGTTTCATTTAGGTTTAAAGAGTTACCTCCTATACCGCCGGTTATGCTTTCCTATAGTGTAAATTGTATTTTTCCAGGTAGCTATGGTGGCACAAAAACTGAAGAAATGGAGATACCTGCAAAATCTCTGCACACAATGCTTAGTTCTCAAGAGTAAATCATATGTGCCATGTTGTTTCATTTAGGTTTAAAGAGTTAGCTGCTATACTGCCGGTTATGCTTTCCTATAGTGTAAATGCTAGTTTTACAGATAGGAATGTTAGCACAAAAACTGAAAGAAAGGAGATAGCCGCAAAATCTCTGCACACAATGCTTAGTTCTCAAGAGTAAATCATATGTGCCATGTTGTTTCATTTAGGTTTAAAGAGTTAGCTGCTATACCACCAGCTATGCTTTCCTATAGTGTAAATGGTAGTTTTACAGATAGGAATGTTAGCCCAAAAACTGAAGAAAAGGAGATAGCTGAAAAATCTCTGCACACAATGCTTAGTTCTCAGAAGTAAATCATATGTGCCGTGTTGTTTCATTTAGGTTTAAAGAGTTAGCTGCTATAAGGCCGGCTTTGCTTTCCTATAGTGTAAATGGTAGTTTTACAAATAGGAATGTTAGCACAAAAACTGAAAGAAAGGAGATAGCCGCAAAATCTCTGCACACAATGCTTAGTTCCCAGAAGTAAATCATATGTGCCATGTTGTTTCATTTAGGTTTAAAGAGTTAGCTGCTATACCGCCGGTTATGCTTTCCTATAGTGTAAATGTTAGTTTTACAGATAGGAATGTTAGCACAAAAACTGAAGAAATGGAGATAATTGAAAAATCTCTGCACACAATGCTTAGTTCCCAGAAGTAAATCATATGTGCCATGTTGTTTCATTTAGGTTTAAAGAGTTAGCTGCTATACCGCCGGTTATGCTTTCCTATAGTGTAAATGGTATTTTTCCAGGTAGGTATGTTGGCACAAAAACTGAAGAAAAGGAGATACCTGCAAAATCTCTGCACACAAGGCTTAGTTCTCAAGAGTAAATCATATGTGCCATGTTGTTTCATTTAGGTTTAAAGAGTTAGCTGCTATACCACCAGCTATGCTTTCCTATAGTGTAAATGCTAGTTTTACAGATAGGAATGTTAGCACAAAACCTGAAAGAAAGGAGATAGCCGCAAAATCTCTGCACACAATGCTTAGTTCTCAGAAGTAAATCATGTGTGCCATGTTGTTTCATTTAGGTTTAAAGAGTTAGCTGCTATACCGCCGGTTATGCTTTCCTATAGTGTAAATGGTAGTTTTACAGATTGAAATGTTAGCACAAAAACTGAAGAAAGGAGATAGCAGAAAAATCTCTGCACACAATGCTTAGTTCTCAGAAGTAAATCGTATGTGCCATATTGTTTCATTTAGGTTTAAAGAGTTAGCTGCTATACCGCCGGTTATGCTTTCCTATAGTGTAAATGGTACTTTTACAGATAAGGAATGTTAGCACAAAAACTGAAGAAAACGAGATAGCTGAAAAATATCTGCACACAATGCTTAGTTCTCAGAAGTAAATCATATGTGCCATGTTGTTTCATTTAGGTTTAAAGAGTTAGCTGCTATACCTCCGGCTTTGCTTTCCTATAGTGTAAATGCTAGTTTTAAAGATAGGAATGTTAGCACAAAAACTGAAAGAAAGGAGATAGCCGAAAAATCTCTGCACACAATGTTTGGTTCTCAGAAGTAAATCATATGTGCCATGATGTTTCATTTAGGTTTAAAGAGTTAGCTGCTATACTGCCGGTTATGCTTTCCTATAGGGTAAAAGCTAGTTTTACAGATAGGAATGTTAACACAAAAACTGAAAGAAAGGAGATAGCCGCAAAATCTCTGCACACAATGCTTAGTTCTCAGAAGTAAATCGTATGTGCCTTGTTGTTTCATTGAGGTTTAAAGAGTTAGCTGCTATGCCGCCGGTTATGCTTTCCTATAGTGTAAATGGTACTTTTACAGATACGAATGTTAGCACAAAAACTGAAGAAAAGGAGATAGCTGAAAATCTCTGCACACAATGCTTAGTTCTCAGAAGTAAATCATATGTGCCATGTTGTTTCATTTAGGTTTAAAGAGTTAGCTGCTATACCTCCGGCTTTGCTTTCCTATAGTGTAAATGCTAGTTTTACAGATAGGAATGTTAGCACAAAAACTGAAAGAAAGGAGATAGCCGAAAAATCTCTGCACACAATGTTTGGTTCTCGGAAGAAAATCATATGTGCCATGTTGTTTCATTTAGGTTTAAAGAGTTAGCTGCTATACTGCCGGATATGCATTCCTATAGTGTAAATGCTAGTTTTACAGATAGGAATGTTAGCACAAAAACTGAAAGAAAGGAGATAGCCGCAAAATCTCTGCACACAATGCTTAGTTCTCAGAAGTAAATCATATGTGCCATGTTGTTTCATTTAGGTTTAAAGAGTTAGCTGTTATACCACCGGCTATGCTTTCCTACAGTGTAAATGGTAGTTTTACAGATAGGAATGTTAGCACAAAAACTGAAGAAAAGGAGATAGCTGAAAAATCTCTGCACACAATGCTTAGTTCTCAGAAGTAAATCATATGTGCCGTGTTGTTTCATTTAGGTTTAAAGAGTTAGCTGCTATACTGCCGGTTATGCTTTCCTATAGTGTAAATGCTAGTTTTACAGATAGGAATGTTAGCACAAAAACTGAAAGAAAGGAGATAGCCGCAAAATCTCTGCACACAATGCTTAGTTCTCAAGAGTAAATCATATGTGCCATGTTGTTTCATTT
The DNA here is from genome assembly GCF_030445035.2 of Dasypus novemcinctus. Classification (NCBI taxonomy): domain Eukaryota; kingdom Metazoa; phylum Chordata; class Mammalia; order Cingulata; family Dasypodidae; genus Dasypus; species Dasypus novemcinctus. The sequence goes on from NW_026688214.1 coordinate 173,638, forward strand.
AGGTTTAAAGAGTTAGCTGCTATACCACCAGATATGCTTTCCTATAGTGTAAATGGTAGTTTTACAGATAGGAATGTTAGCCCAAAAACTGAAGAAAAGGAGATAGCTGAAAAATCTCTGCACACAATGCTTAGTTCTCAGAAGTAAATCATATGTGCCGTGTTGTTTCATTTAGGTTTAAAGAGTTAGCTGCTATAAGGCCGGCTTTGCTTTCCTATAGTGTAAATGGTAGTTTTACAAATAGGAATGTTAGCACAAAAACTGAAAGAAAGGAGATAGCCGCAAAATCTCTGCACACAATGCTTAGTTCCCAGAAGTAAATCATATGTGCCATGTTGTTTCATTTAGGTTTAAAGAGTTAGCTGCTATACCGCCGGTTATGCTTTCCTATAGTGTAAATGGTAGTTTTACAGATAGGAATGTTAGCACAAAAACTGAAGAAATGGAGATAATTGAAAAATCTCTGCACACAATGCTTAGTTCTCAGAAGTAAATCATATGTGCCATGTTGTTTCATTTAGGTTTAAAGAGTTACCTCCTATACCGCCGGTTATGCTTTCCTATAGTGTAAATTGTATTTTTCCAGGTAGCTATGGTGGCACAAAAACTGAAGAAATGGAGATACCTGCAAAATCTCTGCACACAATGCTTAGTTCTCAAGAGTAAATCATATGTGCCATGTTGTTTCATTTAGGTTTAAAGAGTTAGCTGCTATACCACCAGCTATGCTTTCCTATAGTGTAAATGCTAGTTTTACAGATAGGAATGTTAGCACAAAAACTGAAAGAAAGGAGATAGCCGCAAAATCTCTGCACACAATGCTTAGTTCTCAGAAGTAAATCATGTGTGCCATGTTGTTTCATTTAGGTTTAAAGAGTTAGCTGCTATACCGCCGGTTATGCTTTCCTATAGTGTAAATGGTAGTTTTACAGATTGAAATGTTAGCACAAAAACTGAAGAAAAGGAGATAGCTGAAAAATCTCTGCACACAATGCTTAGTTCTCAGAAGTAAATCGTATGTGCCATGTTGTTTCATTTAGGTTTAAAGAGTTAGCTGCTATACCGCCGGTTATGCTTTCCTATAGTGTAAATGGTACTTTTACAGATAAGGAATGTTAGCACAAAAACTGAAGAAAAGGAGATAGCTGAAAAATATCTGCACACAATGCTTAGTTCTCAGAAGTAAATCATATGTGCCATGTTGTTTCATTTAGGTTTAAAGAGTTAGCTGCTATACCTCCGGCTTTGCTTTCCTATAGTGTAAATGCTAGTTTTACAGATAGGAATGTTAGCACAAAAACTGAAAGAAAGGAGATAGCCGAAAAATCTCTGCACACAATGTTTGGTTCTCAGAAGTAAATCATATGTGCCATGTTGTTTCATTTAGGTTTAAAGAGTTAGCTGCTATACTGCCGGTTATGCTTTCCTATAGAGTAAAAGCTAGTTTTACAGATAGCAATGTTAACACAAAAACTGAAAGAAAGGAGATAGCCGCAAAATCTCTGCACACAATGCTTAGTTCTCAGAAGTAAATCGTATGTGCCTTGTTGTTTCATTGAGGTTTAAAGAGTTAGCTGCTATACCGCCGGTTATGCTTTCCTATAGTGTAAATGTTACTTTTACAGATACGAATGTTAGCACAAAAACTGAAGAAAAGGAGATAGCTGAAAATCTCTGCACACAATGCTTAGTTCTCAGAAGTAAATCATATGTGCCATGTTGTTTCATTTAGGTTTAAAGAGTTAGCTGCTATACCTCCGGTTTTGCTTTCCTATAGAGTAAATGCTAGTTTTACAGATAGGAATGTTAGCACAAAAACTGAAAGAAAGGAGATAGCCGAAAAATCTCTGCACACAATGTTTGGTTCTCGGAAGAAAATCATATGTGCCATGTTGTTTCATTTAGGTTTAAAGAGTTAGCTGCTATACTGCCGGATATGCATTCCTATAGTGTAAATGCTAGTTTTACAAATAGGAATGTTAGCACAAAAACTGAAAGAAAGGAGATAGCCGCAAAATCTCTGCACACAATGCTTAGTTCCCAGAAGTAAATCATATGTGCCATGTTGTTTCATTTAGGTTTAAAGAGTTAGCTGCTATACCGCCGGTTATGCTTTCCTATAGTGTAAATGGTAGTTTTACAGATAGGAATGTTAGCACAAAAACTGAAGAAATGGAGATAATTGAAAAATCTCTGCACACAATGCTTAGTTCTCAGAAGTAAATCATATGTGCCATGTTGTTTCATTTAGGTTTAAAGAGTTAGCTGCTATACCGCCGGTTATGCTTTCCTATAATGTAAATGCTACTTTTTCAGATAAGAATGTTAGCACAAAAACTGAAAGGAGATAGCCGCAAAATCTCTGCACAGAATTCTTAGGTCTCAGAAGTAAATGATATGTGCCATGTTGTTTCATTTATGTTTAAAGAGTTAGCTGCTATACCGCCGGTTATGCTTTCCTATAGTGTAAATGGTAGTTTTACAGATTGAAATGTTAGCACAAAAACTGAAGAAAAGGAGATAGCTGAAAAATCTCTGTACACAATGCTTAGTTCTCAGAAGTAAAACGTATGTGCCATGTTGTTTCATTTAGGTTTAAAGAGTTAGCTGCTATACCGCCAGTTATGCTTTCCCATAGTGTAAATGGTACTTTTACAAATAGGAATGTTAGCACAAAAACTGAAGAAAAGGAGATAGCTGAAAAATCTCTGCACACAATGCTTAGTTCTCAGAAGTAAATCATATGTGCCATGTTGTTTCATTTAGGTTTAAAGAGTTAGCTGCTATACCTCCGGCTTTGCTTTCCTATAGTGTAAATGCTAGTTTTACAGATAGGAATGTTAGCACAAAAACTGAAAGAAAGGAGATAGCCGAAAAATCTCTGCACACAATGTTTGGTTCTCAGAAGTAAATCATATGTGCCATGTTGTTTCATTTAGGTTTAAAGAGTTAGCTGCTATACCTCCGGCTTTGCTTTCCTATAGTGTAAATGCTAGTTTCACAGATAGGAATGTTAGCACAAAAACTGAAAGAAAGGAGATAGCCACAAAATCTCTGCACACAATGCTTAGTTCTCAAGAGTAAATCATATGTGCCATGTTGTTTCATTTAGGTTTAAAGAGTTAGCTGCTATACCACCAACTATGCTTTCCTATAGTGTAAATGGTAGTTTTACAGATAGGAATGTTAGCACAAAAACTGAAGAAAAGGAGATAGCTGAAAAATCTCTGCACACAATGCTTAGTTCTCAGAAGTAAATCATATGTGCCATGTTGTTTCATTTAGGTTTAAAGAGTTAGCTCCTATACCGCCGGTTATGCTTTCCTATAGTGTAAATGGTATTTTTCCCGGTAGGTATGTTGGCACAAAAACTGAAGAAAAGGAGATACCTGCAAAATCTCTGCACACAATGCTTAGTTCTCAAGAGTAAATCATATGTGCCATGTTGTTTCATTTAGGTTTAAAGAGTTAGCTGCTATACCACCAGCTATGCTTTCCTATAGTGTAAATGCTAGTTTTACAGATAGGAATGTTAGCACAAAAACTGAAAGAAAGGAGATAGCCACAAAATCTCTGCACACAATGCTTAGTTCTCAGAAGTAAATCATATGTGCCATGTTGTTTCATTTAGGTTTAAAGAGTTAGCTGCTATACCGCCGGTTATGCTTTCCTATAGTGTAAATGCTACTTTTACAGATAAGAATGTTAGCACAAAAACTGAAAGAAAGGAGATAGCCGCAAAATCTCTGCACAGAATTCTTAGGTCTCAGAAGTAAATGATATGTGCCATGTTGTTTCATTTAGGTTTAAAGAGTTAGCTGCTATACCGCCGGTTATGCTTTCCTATAGTGTAAATGGTAGTTTTACAGATTGAAATGTTAGCACAAAAACTGAAGAAAAGGAGATAGCTGAAAAATCTCTGTACACAATGCTTAGTTCTCAGAAGTAAATCGTATGTGCCATGTTGTTTCATTTAGGTTTAAAGAGTTAGCTGCTATACCGCCTTTTATGCTTTCCTATAGTGTAAATGGTACTTTTACTGATAAGGAATGTTAGCACAAAAACTGAAGAAAAGGAGATAGCTGAAAAATGTCTGCACACAATGCTTAGTTCTCAGAAGTAAATCATATGTGCCATGTTGTTTCATTTAGGTTTAAAGAGTTAGCTGCTATACCTCCGGCTTTGCTTTCCTATATTGTAAATGCTAGTTTTACAGATAGGAATGTTAGCACAAAAACTGAAAGAAAGGAGATAGCCGAAAAATCTCTGCACACAATGTTTGGTTCTCAGAAGTAAATCATATGTGCCATGTTGTTTCATTTAGGTTTAAAGAGTTAGCTGCTATACCGCCGGTTATGCTTTCCTATAGTGTAAATGCTAGTTTTACAGATAGGAATGTTAGCACAAAAACTGAAAGAAAGGAGATAGCCGCAAAATCTCTGCACACAATGCTTAGTTCTCTGAAGTAAATCATATGTGCCATGTTGTTTCATTTAGGTTTAAAGAGTTAGCTGCTATACCACCGGTTATGCTTTCCTATAGTGTAAATGGTAGTTTTACAGATAGGAATGTTAGCACAAAAACTGAAGAAAAGGAGATAGCTGAAAAATCTCTGCACACAATGCTTAGTTCTCAGAAGGAAATCATATGTGCCTTGTTGTTTCATTTAGGTTTAAAGAGTTAGCTGCTATAAGGCCGGCTTTGCTTTCCCATAGTGTAAATGGTAGTTTTACAAATAGGAATGTTAGCACAAAAACTGAAAGAAAGGAGATAGCCGCAAAATCCCTGCAAACAATGCTTGGTTCCCAGAAGTAAATCATATGTGCCATGTTGTTTCATTTAGGTTTAAAGAGTTAGCTGCTATACCGCCGGTTATGCTTTCCTATATTGTAAAAGGTAGGTTTACAGATAGGAATGTTAGCACAAAAACTGAAGAAATGGAGATAATTGAAAAACCTCTGCACACAATGCTTAGTTCTCAGAAGTAAATCATATGTGCCACGTTGTTTCATTTAGGTTTAAAGAGTTAGCTGCTATACCGCCGGTTATGCTTTCCTATTGTGTAAATGCTACTTTTACAGATAAGAATGTTAGCACAAAAACTGAAAGAAAGGAGATAGCCGCAAAACCTCTGCACAGAATTCTTAGGTCTCAGAAGTAAATGATATGTGCCATGTTGTTTCATTTAGGTTTAAAGAGTTAGCTGCTATACCGCCGGTTATGCTTTCCTATAGTGTAAATGGTACTTTTACAGATAAGGAATGTTAGCACAAAAACTGAAGAAAAGGAGATAGCTGAAAAATTTCTGCACACAATGCTTAGTTCTCAGAAGTAAATCATATGTGCCATGTTGTTTCAGTTAGGTTTAAAGAGTTAGCTGCTATACCTCCGGCTTTGCTTTCCTATAGTGTAAATGCTAGTTTTACAGATAGGAATGTTAGCACAAAAACTGAAAGAAAGGAGATAGCCGCAAAATCTCTGCACACAATGCTTAGTTCCCAGAAGTAAATCATATGTGCCATGTTGTTTCATTTAGGTTTAAAGAGTTAGCTGCTATACCGCCGGTTATGCTTTCCTATAGTGTAAATGGTAGTTTTACAGACAGGAATGTTAGCACAAAAACTGAAGAAATGGAGATAATTGAAAAATCTCTGCACACAATGCTTAGTTCTCAGAAGTAAATCATATGTGCCATGTTGTTTCATTTAGGTTTAAAGAGTTAGCTGCTATACCGCCGGTTATGCTTTCCTATAGTGTAAATGTTAGTTTTACAGATAGGAATGTTAGCACAAAAACTGAAGAAATGGAGATAATTGAAAAAGCTCTGCACACAATGCTTAGTTCTCAGAAGTAAATCATATGTGCCATGTTGTTTCATTTAGGTTTAAAGAGTTAGCTGCTATACCGCCGGTTATGCTTTCCTATAGTGTAAATGGTATTTTTCCAGGTAGGTATGTTGGCACAAAAACTGAAGAAAAGGAGATACCTGCAAAATCTCTGCACACAAGGCTTAGTTCTCAAGAGTAAATCATATGTGCCATGTTGTTTCATTTAGGTTTAAAGAGTTAGCTGCTATACCACCAGCTATGCTTTCCTATAGTGTAAATGCTAGTTTTACAGATAGGAATGTTAGCACAAAACCTGAAAGAAAGGAGATAGCCGCAAAATCTCTGCACACAATGCTTAGTTCTCAGAAGTAAATCATGTGTGCCATGTTGTTTCATTTAGGTTTAAAGAGTTAGCTGCTATACCGCCGGTTATGCTTTCCTATAGTGTAAATGGTAGTTTTACAGATTGAAATGTTAGCACAAAAACTGAAGAAAGGAGATAGCAGAAAAATCTCTGCACACAATGCTTAGTTCTCAGAAGTAAATCGTATGTGCCATATTGTTTCATTTAGGTTTAAAGAGTTAGCTGCTATACCGCCGGTTATGCTTTCCTATAGTGTAAATGGTACTTTTACAGATAAGGAATGTTAGCACAAAAACTGAAGAAAACGAGATAGCTGAAAAATATCTGCACACAATGCTTAGTTCTCAGAAGTAAATCATATGTGCCATGTTGTTTCATTTAGGTTTAAAGAGTTAGCTGCTATACCTCCGGCTTTGCTTTCCTATAGTGTAAATGCTAGTTTTACAGATAGGAATGTTAGCACAAAAACTGAAAGAAAGGAGATAGCCGAAAAATCTCTGCACACAATGTTTGGTTCTCAGAAGTAAATCATATGTGCCATGATGTTTCATTTAGGTTTAAAGAGTTAGCTGCTATACTGCAGGTTATGCTTTCCTATAGGGTAAAAGCTAGTTTTACAGATAGGAATGTTAACACAAAAACTGAAAGAAAGGAGATAGCCGCAAAATCTCTGCACACAATGCTTAGTTCTCAGAAGTAAATCGTATGTGCCTTGTTGTTTCATTGAGGTTTAAAGAGTTAGCTGCTATGCCGCCGGTTATGCTTTCCTATAGTGTAAATGGTACTTTTACAGATACGAATGTTAGCACAAAAACTGAAGAAAAGGAGATAGCTGAAAATCTCTGCACACAATGCTTAGTTCTCAGAAGTAAATCATATGTGCCATGTTGTTTCATTTAGGTTTAAAGAGTTAGCTGCTATACCTCCGGCTTTGCTTTCCTATAGTGTAAATGCTAGTTTTACAGATAGGAATGTTAGCACAAAAACTGAAAGAAAGGAGATAGCCGAAAAATCTCTGCACACAATGTTTGGTTCTCGGAAGAAAATCATATGTGCCATGTTGTTTCATTTAGGTTTAAAGAGTTAGCTGCTATACTGCCGGATATGCATTCCTATAGTGTAAATGCTAGTTTTACAGATAGGAATGTTAGCACAAAAACTGAAAGAAAGGAGATAGCCGCAAAATCTCTGCACACAATGCTTAGTTCTCAGAAGTAAATCATATGTGCCATGTTGTTTCATTTAGGTTTAAAGAGTTAGCTGCTATACCACCGGCTATGCTTTCCTACAGTGTAAATGGTAGTTTTACAGATAGGAATGTTAGCACAAAAACTGAAGAAAAGGAGATAGCTGAAAAATCTCTGCACACAATGCTTAGTTCTCAGAAGTAAATCATATGTGCCGTGTTGTTTCATTTAGGTTTAAAGAGTTAGCTGCTATACTGCCGGTTATGCTTTCCTATAGTGTAAATGCTAGTTTTACAGATAGGAATGTTAGCACAAAAACTGAAAGAAAGGAGATAGCCGCAAAATCTCTGCACACAATGCTTAGTTCTCAAGAGTAAATCATATGTGCCATGTTGTTTCATTTAGGTTTAAAGAGTTAGCTGCTATACCACCAGATATGCTTTCCTATAGTGTAAATGGTAGTTTTACAGATAGGGATGTTAGCCCAAAAACTGAAGAAAAGGAGATAGCTGAAAAATCTCTGCACACAATGCTTAGTTCTCAGAAGTAAATCATATGTGCCGTGTTGTTTCATTTAGGTTTAAAGAGTTAGCTGCTATAAGGCCGGCTTTGCTTTCCTATAGTGTAAATGGTAGTTTTACAAATAGGAATGTTAGCACAAAAACTGAAAGAAAGGAGATAGCCGCAAAATCTCTGCACACAATGCTTAGTTCCCAGAAGTAAATCATATGTGCCATGTTGTTTCATTTAGGTTTAAAGAGTTAGCTGCTATACCGCCGGTTATGCTTTCCTATAGTGTAAATGGTAGTTTTACAGATAGGAATGTTAGCACAAAAACTGAAGAAATGGAGATAATTGAAAAATCTCTGCACACAATGCTTAGTTCTCAGAAGTAAATCATATGTGCCATGTTGTTTCATTTAGGTTTAAAGAGTTACCTCCTATACCGCCGGTTATGCTTTCCTATAGTGTAAATTGTATTTTTCCAGGTAGCTATGGTGGCACAAAAACTGAAGAAATGGAGATACCTGCAAAATCTCTGCACACAATGCTTAGTTCTCAAGAGTAAATCATATGTGCCATGTTGTTTCATTTAGGTTTAAAGAGTTAGCTGCTATACCACCAGCTATGCTTTCCTATAGTGTACATGCTAGTTTTACAGATAGGAATGTTAGCACAAAAACTGAAAGAAAGGAGATAGCCGCAAAATCTCTGCACACAATGCTTAGTTCTCAGAAGTAAATCATGTGTGCCATGTTGTTTCATTTAGGTTTAAAGAGTTAGCTGCTATACCGCCGGTTATGCTTTCCTATAGTGTAAATGGTAGTTTTACAGATTGAAATGTTAGCACAAAAACTGAAGAAAAGGAGATAGCTGAAAAATCTCTGCACACAATGCTTAGTTCTCAGAAGTAAATCGTATGTGCCATGTTGTTTCATTTAGGTTTAAAGAGTTAGCTGCTATACCGCCGGTTATGCTTTCCTATAGTGTAAATGGTACTTTTACAGATAAGGAATGTTAGCACAAAAACTGAAGAAAAGGAGATAGCTGAAAAATATCTGCACACAATGCTTAGTTCTCAGAAGTAAATCATATGTGCCATGTTGTTTCATTTAGGTTTAAAGAGTTAGCTGCTATACCTCCGGCTTTGCTTTCCTATAGTGTAAATGCTAGTTTTACAGATAGGAATGTTAGCACAAAAACTGAAAGAAAGGAGATAGCCGAAAAATCTCTGCACACAATGTTTGGTTCTCAGAAGTAAATCATATGTGCCATGTTGTTTCATTTAGGTTTAAAGAGTTAGCTGCTATACTGCCGGTTATGCTTTCCTATAGAGTAAAAGCTAGTTTTACAGATAGCAATGTTAACACAAAAACTGAAAGAAAGGAGATAGCCGCAAAATCTCTGCACACAATGCTTAGTTCTCAGAAGTAAATCGTATGTGCCTTGTTGTTTCATTGAGGTTTAAAGAGTTAGCTGCTATACCGCCGGTTATGCTTTCCTATAGTGTAAATGTTACTTTTACAGATACGAATGTTAGCACAAAAACTGAAGAAAAGGAGATAGCTGAAAATCTCTGCACACAATGCTTAGTTCTCAGAAGTAAATCATATGTGCCATGTTGTTTCATTTAGGTTTAAAGAGTTAGCTGCTATACCTCCGGTTTTGCTTTCCTATAGTGTAAATGCTAGTTTTACAGATAGGAATGTTAGCACAAAAACTGAAAGAAAGGAGATAGCCGAAAAATCTCTGCACACAATGTTTGGTTCTCGGAAGAAAATCATATGTGCCATGTTGTTTCATTTAGGTTTAAAGAGTTAGCTGCTATACTGCCGGATATGCATTCCTATAGTGTAAATGCTAGTTTTACAAATAGGAATGTTAGCACAAAAACTGAAAGAAAGGAGATAGCCGCAAAATCTCTGCACACAATGCTTAGTTCCCAGAAGTAAATCATATGTGCCATGTTGTTTCATTTAGGTTTAAAGAGTTAGCTGCTATACCGCCGGTTATGCTTTCCTATAGTGTAAATGGTAGTTTTACAGATAGGAATGTTAGCACAAAAACTGAAGAAATGGAGATAATTGAAAAATCTCTGCACACAATGCTTAGTTCTCAGAAGTAAATCATATGTGCCATGTTGTTTCATTTAGGTTTAAAGAGTTAGCTGCTATACCGCCGGTTATGCTTTCCTATAATGTAAATGCTACTTTTTCAGATAAGAATGTTAGCACAAAAACTGAAAGGAGATAGCCGCAAAATCTCTGCACAGAATTCTTAGGTCTCAGAAGTAAATGATATGTGCCATGTTGTTTCATTTATGTTTAAAGAGTTAGCTGCTATACCGCCGGTTATGCTTTCCTATAGTGTAAATGGTAGTTTTACAGATTGAAATGTTAGCACAAAAACTGAAGAAAAGGAGATAGCTGAAAAATCTCTGTACACAATGCTTAGTTCTCAGAAGTAAAACGTATGTGCCATGTTGTTTCATTTAGGTTTAAAGAGTTAGCTGCTATACCGCCAGTTATGCTTTCCCATAGTGTAAATGGTACTTTTACAAATAGGAATGTTAGCACAAAAACTGAAGAAAAGGAGATAGCTGAAAAATCTCTGCACACAATGCTTAGTTCTCAGAAGTAAATCATATGTGCCATGTTGTTTCATTTAGGTTTAAAGAGTTAGCTGCTATACCTCCGGCTTTGCTTTCCTATAGTGTAAATGCTAGTTTTACAGATAGGAATGTTAGCACAAAAACTGAAAGAAAGGAGATAGCCGAAAAATCTCTGCACACAATGTTTGGTTCTCAGAAGTAAATCATATGTGCCATGTTGTTTCATTTAGGTTTAAAGAGTTAGCTGCTATACCTCCGGCTTTGCTTTCCTATAGTGTAAATGCTAGTTTCACAGATAGGAATGTTAGCACAAAAACTGAAAGAAAGGAGATAGCCACAAAATCTCTGCACACAATGCTTAGTTCTCAAGAGTAAATCATATGTGCCATGTTGTTTCATTTAGGTTTAAAGAGTTAGCTGCTATACCACCAACTATGCTTTCCTATAGTGTAAATGGTAGTTTTACAGATAGGAATGTTAGCACAAAAACTGAAGAAAAGGAGATAGCTGAAAAATCTCTGCACACAATGCTTAGTTCTCAGAAGTAAATCATATGTGCCATGTTGTTTCATTTAGGTTTAAAGAGTTAGCTCCTATACCGCCGGTTATGCTTTCCTATAGTGTAAATGGTATTTTTCCCGGTAGGTATGTTGGCACAAAAACTGAAGAAAAGGAGATACCTGCAAAATCTCTGCACACAATGCTTAGTTCTCAAGAGTAAATCATATGTGCCATGTTGTTTCATTTAGGTTTAAAGAGTTAGCTGCTATACCACCAGCTATGCTTTCCTATAGTGTAAATGCTAGTTTTACAGATAGGAATGTTAGCACAAAAACTGAAAGAAAGGAGATAGCCACAAAATCTCTGCACACAATGCTTAGTTCTCAGAAGTAAATCATATGTGCCATGTTGTTTCATTTAGGTTTAAAGAGTTAGCTGCTATACCGCCGGTTATGCTTTCCTATAGTGTAAATGCTACTTTTACAGATAAGAATGTTAGCACAAAAACTGAAAGAAAGGAGATAGCCGCAAAATCTCTGCACAGAATTCTTAGGTCTCAGAAGTAAATGATATGTGCCATGTTGTTTCATTTAGGTTTAAAGAGTTAGCTGCTATACCGCCGGTTATGCTTTCCTATAGTGTAAATGGTAGTTTTACAGATTGAAATGTTAGCACAAAAACTGAAGAAAAGGAGATAGCTGAAAAATCTCTGTACACAATGCTTAGTTCTCAGAAGTAAATCGTATGTGCCATGTTGTTTCATTTAGGTTTAAAGAGTTAGCTGCTATACCGCCTTTTATGCTTTCCTATAGTGTAAATGGTACTTTTACTGATAAGGAATGTTAGCACAAAAACTGAAGAAAAGGAGATAGCTGAAAAATATCTGCACACAATGCTTAGTTCTCAGAAGTAAATCATATGTGCCATGTTGTTTCATTTAGGTTTAAAGAGTTAGCTGCTATACCTCCGGCTTTGCTTTCCTATATTGTAAATGCTAGTTTTACAGATAGGAATGTTAGCACAAAAACTGAAAGAAAGGAGATAGCCGAAAAATCTCTGCACACAATGTTTGGTTCTCAGAAGTAAATCATATGTGCCATGTTGTTTCATTTAGGTTTAAAGAGTTAGCTGCTATACCGCCGGTTATGCTTTCCTATAGTGTAAATGCTAGTTTTACAGATAGGAATGTTAGCACAAAAACTGAAAGAAAGGAGATAGCCGCAAAATCTCTGCACACAATGCTTAGTTCTCTGAAGTAAATCATATGTGCCATGTTGTTTCATTTAGGTTTAAAGAGTTAGCTGCTATACCACCGGTTATGCTTTCCTATAGTGTAAATGGTAGTTTTACAGATAGGAATGTTAGCACAAAAACTGAAGAAAAGGAGATAGCTGAAAAATCTCTGCACACAATGCTTAGTTCTCAGAAGGAAATCATATGTGCCTTGTTGTTTCATTTAGGTTTAAAGAGTTAGCTGCTATAAGGCCGGCTTTGCTTTCCCATAGTGTAAATGGTAGTTTTACAAATAGGAATGTTAGCACAAAAACTGAAAGAAAGGAGATAGCCGCAAAATCCCTGCAAACAATGCTTGGTTCCCAGAAGTAAATCATATGTGCCATGTTGTTTCATTTAGGTTTAAAGAGTTAGCTGCTATACCGCCGGTTATGCTTTCCTATATTGTAAAAGGTAGGTTTACAGATAGGAATGTTAGCACAAAAACTGAAGAAATGGAGATAATTGAAAAATCTCTGCACACAATGCTTAGTTCTCAGAAGTAAATCATATGTGCCACGTTGTTTCATTTAGGTTTAAAGAGTTAGCTGCTATACCGCCGGTTATGCTTTCCTATTGTGTAAATGCTACTTTTACAGATAAGAATGTTAGCACAAAAACTGAAAGAAAGGAGATAGCCGCAAAACCTCTGCACAGAATTCTTAGGTCTCAGAAGTAAATGATATGTGCCATGTTGTTTCATTTAGGTTTAAAGAGTTAGCTGCTATACCGCCGGTTATGCTTTCCTATAGTGTAAATGGTACTTTTACAGATAAGGAATGTTAGCACAAAAACTGAAGAAAAGGAGATAGCTGAAAAATTTCTGCACACAATGCTTAGTTCTCAGAAGTAAATCATATGTGCCATGTTGTTTCATTTAGGTTTAAAGAGTTAGCTGCTATACCTCCGGCTTTGCTTTCCTATAGTGTAAATGCTAGTTTTACAGATAGGAATGTTAGCACAAAAACTGAAAGAAAGGAGATAGCCGCAAAATCTCTGCACACAATGCTTAGTTCCCAGAAGTAAATCATATGTGCCATGTTGTTTCATTTAGGTTTAAAGAGTTAGCTGCTATACCGCCGGTTATGCTTTCCTATAGTGTAAATGGTAGTTTTACAGACAGGAATGTTAGCACAAAAACTGAAGAAATGGAGATAATTGAAAAATCTCTGCACACAATGCTTAGTTCTCAGAAGTAAATCATATGTGCCATGTTGTTTCACTTAGGTTTAAAGAGTTAGCTGCTATACCGCCGGTTATGCTTTCCTATAGTGTAAATGCTACTTTTTCAGATAAGAATTTTAGCACAAAAACTGAAAGGAGATAGCCGCAAAATCTCTGCACAGAATTCTTAGGTCTCAGAAGTAAATGATATGTGCCATGTTGTTTCATTTATGTTTAAAGAGTTAGCTGCTATACCGCCGGTTATGCTTTCCTATAGTGTAAATGGTAGTTTTACAGATTGAAATGTTAGCACAAAAACTGAAGAAAAGGAGATAGCTGAAAAATCTCTGTACACAATGCTTAGTTCTCAGAAGTAAAACATATGTGCCATGTTGTTTCATTTAGGTTTAAAGAGTTAGCTGCTATACCGCCGGTTATGCTTTCCCATAGTGTAAATGGTACTTTTACAAATAGGAATGTTAGCACAAAAACTGAAGAAAAGGAGATACCTGAAAAATCTCTGCACACAATGCTTAGTTCTCAGAAGTAAATCATATGTGCCATGTTGTTTCATTTAGGTTTAAAGAGTTAGCTGCTATACCTCCGGCTTTGCTTTCCTATAGTGTAAATGCTAGTTTTACAGATAGGAATGTTAGCACAAAAACTGAAAGAAAGGAGATAGCCGCAAAATCTCTGCACAGAATTCTTAGGTCTCAGAAGTAAATGATATGTGCCATGTTTTTTCATTTATGTTTAAAGAGTTAGCTGCTATACCGCCGGTTATGCTTTCCTATAGTGTAAATGGTACTTTTACAGATAGGAATGTTAGCACAAAAACTGAAGAAAAGGAGATAGCTGAAAAATCTCTGCACACAATGCTTAGTTCTCAGAAGTAAATCATATGTGCCATGTTGTTTCATTTAGGTTTAAAGAGTTAGCTGCTATACCTCCGGCTTTGCTTTCCTATAGTGTAAATGCTAGTTTTACAGATAGGAATGTTAGCACAAAAACTGAAAGAAAGGAGATAGACGAAAAATCTCTGCACATAATGTTTGGCTCTCAGAAGTAAATCATATGTGCCATGTTGTTTCATTTAGGTTTAAAGAGTTAGCTGCTATACTGTCGGTTATGCTTTCCTATAGTGTAAATGCTAGTTTTACAGATAGGAATGTTAGCACAAAAACTGAAAGAAAGGAGATAGCCGCAAAATCTCTGCACACAATGCTTAGTTCTCAGAAGTAAATCATATGTGCCATGTTGTTTCATTTAGGTTTAAAGAGTTAGCTGCTATACCACCGGCTATGCTTTCCTACAGTGTAAATGGTAGTTTTACAGATAGGAATGTTAGCACAAAAACTGAAGAAAAGGAGATAGCTGAAAAATCTCTGCACACAATGCTTAGTTCTCAGAAGTAAATCATATGTGCCGTGTTGTTTCATTTAGGTTTAAAGAGTTAGCTGCTATAAGGCCGGCTTTGCTTTCCTATAGTGTAAATGGTAGTTTTACAAATAGGAATGTTAGCACAAAAACTGAAAGAAAGGAGATAGCGGCAAAATCTCTGCACACAATGCTTAGTTCCCAGAAGTAAATCATATGTGCCATGTTGTTTCATTTAGGTTTAAAGAGTTAGCTGCTATACCGCCGGTTATGCTTTCCTATAGTGTAAATGGTAGTTTTACAGATAGCAATGTTAGCACAAAAAGTGAAGAAATGGAGATAATTGAAAAATCTCTGCACACAATGCTTAGTTCTCAGAAGTAAATCATATGTGCCATGTTGTTTCATTTAGGTTTAAAGAGTTAGCTGCTATACCGCCGGTTATGCTTTCCTATAGTGTAAATGCTACTTTTTCAGATAAGAATGTTAGCACAAAAACTGAAAGGAGATAGCCGCAAAATCTCTGCACAGAATTCTTAGGTCTCAGAAGTAAATGATATGTGCCATGTTGTTTCATTTAGGTTTAAAGAGTTAGCTGCTATACCGCCGGTTATGCTTTCCCATAGTGTAAATGGTACTTTTACAGATAGGAATGTTAGCACAAAAACTGAAGAAAAGGAGATAGCTGAAAAATCTCTGCACACAATGCTTAGTTCTCAGAAGTAAATCATATGTGCCATGTTGTTTCATTTAGGTTTAAAGAGTTAGCTGCTATACCTCCGGCTTTGCTTTCCTATAGTGTAAATGCTAGTTTTACAGATAGGAATGTTAGCACAAAAACTGAAAGAAAGGAGATAGCCGAAAAATCTCTGCACACAATGTTTGGTTCTCAGAAGTAAATCATATGTGCCATGTTGTTTCATTTAGCTTTAAAGAGTTAGCTGCTATACTGCCGGTTATGCTTTCCTATAGTGTAAATGCTAGTTTTACAGATAGGAATGTTAGCACAAAAACTGAAAGAAAGGAGATAGCCGCAAAATCTCTGCACACAATGCTTAGTTCTCAAGAGTAAATCATATGTGCCATGTTGTTTCATTTAGGTTTAAAGAGTTAGCTGCTATACCACCAGCTATGCTTTCCTATAGTGTAAATGGTAGTTTTACAGATAGGAATGTTAGCGCAAAAACTGAAGAAAAGGAGATAGCTGAAAAATCTCTGCACACAATGCTTAGTTCTCAGAAGTAAATCGTATGTGCCATGTTGTTTCATTTAGGTTTAAAGAGTTAGCTGCTATACCGCCGGTTATGCTTTCCTATAGTGTAAATGGTACTTTTACAGATAAGGAATGTTAGCACAAAAACTGAAGAAAAGGAGATAGCTGAAAAATATCTGCACACAATGCTTAGTTCTCAGAAGTAAATCATATGTGCCATGTTGTTTCATTTAGGTTTAAAGAGTTAGCTGCTATACCTCCGGCTTTGCTTTCCTATAGTGTAAATGCTAGTTTTACAGATAGGAATGTTAGCACAAAAACTGAAAGAAAGGAGATAGCCGAAAAATCTCTGCACACAATGTTTGGTTCTCAGAAGTAAATCATATGTGCCATGTTGTTTCATTTAGGTTTAAAGAGTTAGCTGCTATACTGCCGGTTATGCTTTCCTATAGGGTAAAAGCTAGTTTTACAGATAGGAATGTTAACACAAAAACTGAAAGAAAGGAGATAGCCGCAAAATCTCTGCACACAATGCTTAGTTCTCAGAAGTAAATCGTATGTGCCTTGTTGTTTCATTGAGGTTTAAAGAGTTAGCTGCTATACCGCCGGTTATGCTTTCCTATAGTGTAAATGGTACTTTTACAGATACGAATGTTAGCACAAAAACTGAAGAAAAGGAGATAGCTGAAAATCTCTGCACACAATGCTTAGTTCTCAGAAGTAAAATGTATGTGCCATGTTGTTTCATTTAGGTTTAAAGAGTTAGCTGCTATAACTCCGGTTATGCTTTCCCATAGTGTAAATGGTACTTTTACAAATAGGAATGTTAGCACAAAAACTGAAGAAAAGGAGATAGCTGAAAAATCTCTGCACACAATGCTTAGTTCTCAGAAGTAAATCATATGTGCCATGTTGTTTCATTTAGGTTTAAAGAGTTAGCTGCTATACCTCCGGCTTTGCTTTCCTATAGTGTAAATGCTAGTTTTACAGATAGGAATGTTAGCACAAAAACTGAAAGAAAGGAGATAGCCGAAAAATCTCTGCACACAATGTTTGGTTCTCAGAAGTAAATCATATGTGCCATGTTGTTTCATTTAGGTTTAAAGAGTTAGCTGCTATACCTCCGGCTTTGCTTTCCTATAGTGTAAATGCTAGTTTCACAGATAGGAATGTTAGCACAAAAACTGAAAGAAAGGAGATAGCCGCAAAATCTCTGCACACAATGCTTAGTTCTCAAGGGTAAATCATATGTGCCATGTTGTTTCATTTAGGTTTAAAAAGTTAGCTGCTATACCACAAGCTATGCTTTCCTATAGTGTAAATGGTAGTTTTACAGATAGGAATGTTAGCACAAAAACTGAAGAAAAGGAGATAGCTGAAAAATCTCTACACACAATGCTTAGTTCTCAGAAGTAAATCATATGTGCCATGTTGTTTCATTTAGGTTTAAATAGTTAGCTCCTATACCGCCGGTTATGCTTTCCTATAGTGTAAATGGTATTTTTCCCGGTAGGTATGTTGGCACAAAAACTGAAGAAAAGGAGATACCTGCAAAATCTCTGCACACAATGCTTAGTTCTCAGAAGTAAATCATATGTGCCATGTTGTTTCATTTAGGTTTAAAGAGTTAGCTGCTATACCGCCGGTTATGCTTTCCTATAGTGTAAATGCTACTTTTACAGATAAGAATGTTATCACAAAAACTGAAAGAAAGGAGATAGCCGCAAAATCTCTGCACAGAATTCTTAGGTCTCAGAAGTAAATGATATGTGCCATGTTGTTTCATTTAGGTTTAAAGAGTTAGCTGCTATACCGGCGGTTATGCTTTCCTATAGTGTAAATGGTAGTTTTACAGATTGAAATGTTAGCACAAAAACTGAAGAAAAGGAGATAGCTGAAAAATCTCTGTACACAATGCTTAGTTCTCAGACGTAAATCGTATGTGCCATGTTGTTTCATTTAGGTTTAAAGAGTTAGCTGCTAAACCGCCGGTTATGCTTTCCTATAGTGTAAATGGTACTTTTACAGATAAGGAATGTTAGCACAAAAACTGAAGAAAAGGAGATAGCTGAAAAATATCTGCACACAATGCTTAGTTCTCAGAAGTAAATCATATGTGCCATGTTGTTTCATTTAGGTTTAAAGAGTTAGCTGCTATACCTCCGGCTTTGGTTTCCTATAGTGTAAATGCTAGTTTTACAGATAGGAATGTTAGCACAAAAACTGAAAGAAAGGAGATAGCCGAAAAATCTCTGCACACAATATTTGGTTCTCAGAAGTAAATCATATGTGCCATGTTGTTTCATTTAGGTTTAAAGAGTTAGCTGCTATACCACCAGCTATGCTTTCCTATAGTGTAAATGCTAGTTTTACAGATAGGAATGTTAGCACAAAAACTGAAAGAAAGGAGATAGCCGCAAAATCTCTGCACACAATGCTTAGTTCTCAGAAGTAAATCATATGTGCCATGTTGTTTCATTTAGGTTTAAAGAGTTAGCTGCTATACCGCCGGTTATGCTTTCCTATAGTGTAAATGGTATTTTTCCAGGTAGGTATGTTGGCACAAAAACTGAAGAAAAGGAGATAGCTGAAAAATCTCTGCACACAATGCTTAGTTCTCAAGAGTAAATCATATGTGCCATGTTGTTTCATTTAGGTTTAAAGAGTTAGCTGTTATAAGGCCGGCTTTGCTTTCCTATAGTGTAAATGGTAGTTTTACAAATAGGAATGTTAGCAGAAAAACTGAAAGAAAGGAGATAGCCGCAAAATCTCTGCACACAGTGCTTGGTTCACAGAAGTAAATCATATGTGCCATGTTGTTCATTTAGGTTTAAAGAGTTAGCTGCTATACCGCCGGTTATGCTTTCCTTTAGTGTAAATGGTAGTTTTACAGATAGGAATGTTAGCACAAAAACTGAAGAAATGGAGATAATTGAAAAATCTCTGCACACAATGCTTAGTTCTAAGAAGTAAATCATATGTGCCATGTTGTTTCATTTAGGTTTAAAGAGTTAGCTGCTATACCGCCGGTTATGCTTTCCTGTAGTGTAAATGCTACTTTTACAGATAAGAATGTTAGCACAAAAACTGAAAGAAAGGAGATAGCCGCAAAATCTCTGCACAGAATTCTTAGGTCTCAGAAGTAAATGATATGTGCCATGTTGTTTCATTTAGGTTTAAAGAGTTAGCTGCTATACCGCCGGTTATGCTTTCCTATAGTGTAAATGCTAGTTTTACAGATAGGAATGTTAGCACAAAAACTGAAGAAAAGGAGATAGCTGAAAAATCTCTGCACACAATGCTTAGTTCTCAGAAGTAAATCATATGTGCCATGTTGTTTCATTTAGGTTTAAAGAGTTAGCTGCTATACCTCCGGCTTTGCTTTCCTATAGTGTAAATGCTAGTTTTACAGATAGGAATGTTAGCACAAAAACTGAAAGAAAGGAGATACCCGAAAAATCTCTGCACACAATGTTTGGTTCTCAGAAGTAAATCATATGTGCCATGTTGTTTCATTTAGGTTTAAAGAGTTAGCTGCTATACCACCGGTTATGCTTTCCTATAGTGTAAATGATAGTTTTACAGATAGGAATGTTAGCACAAAAACCGAAGAAAAGGAGATAGCCGAAAAATCTCTGCACACAATGCTTAGTTCTCAGAAGTAAATCATATGTGCCATGTTGTTTCATTTAGGTTTAAAGAGTTAGCTGCTATACCACTGGTTATGCTTTCCTATAGTGTAAATGGTAGTTTTACAGATAGGAATGTTAGCACAAAAACCGAAGAAAAGGAGATAGCTGAAAAATCTCTGCACACAATGCTTAGGTCTCAGAAGTAAATCATATGTGCCATGTTGTTTCATTTAGGTTTAAAGAGTTAGCTGCTATAAGGCCGGCTTTGCTTTCCTATAGTGTAAATGGTAGTTTTACAAATAGGAATGTTAGCACAAAAACTGAAAGAAAGGAGATAGCCGCCAAATCTCTGCACACAATGCTTGGTTCCCAGAAGTAAATCATATGTGCCATGTTGTTTCATTTAGGTTTAAAGAGTTAGCTGCTATACTGCCGGTTATGCTTTCCTATAGTGTAAATGCTAGTTTTACAGATAGGAATGTTAGCACAAAAACTGAAAGAAAGGAGATAGCCGCAAAATCTCTGCACAGAATTCTTAGGTCTCACAAGTAAATGATATGTGCCATGTTGTTTCATTTATGTTTAAAGAGTTAGCTGCTATACCGCCGGTTATGCTTTCCTATAGTGTAAATGGTAGTTTTACAGATTGAAATGTTAGCACAAAAACCGAAGAAAAGGAGATAGCTGAAAAATCTCTGCACACAATGCTTAGTTCTCAGAAGTAAATCGTATGTGCCATGTTGTTTCATTTAGGTTTATAGAGTTAGCTGCTATACCGCCGGTTATGCTTTCCCATATTGTAAATGGTACTTTTACAGATAGGAATGTTAGCACAAAAACTGAAGAAAAGGAGATACCTGCAAAATCTCTGCACACAATGCTTAGTTCTCAAGAGTAAATCATATGTGCCATGTTGTTTCATTTAGGTTTAAAGAGTTAGCTGCTATACCAGCAGCTATGCTTTCCTAAAGTGTAAATGCTAGTTTTACAGATAGGAATGTTAGCACAAAAACTGAAAGAAAGGAGATAGCCGCAAAATCTCTGCACACAATGCTTAGTTCTCAGAAGTAAATCATATGTGCCATGTTGTTTCATTTAGGTTTAAAGAGTTAGCTGCTATACCGCCGGTTATGCTTTCCTATAGTGTAAATGGTATTTTTCCAGGTAGGTATGTTGGCACAAAAACTGAAGAAAAGGAGATACCTGCAAAATCTCTGCACACAATGCTTAGTTCTCAAGAGTAAATCATATGTGCCATGTTGTTTCATTTAGGTTTAAAGAGTTAGCTGCTATACCTCCGGCTTTGCTTTCCTATAGTGTAAATGCTAGTTTTACAGATAGGAATGTTAGCACAAAAACTGAAAGAAAGGAGATACCCGAAAAATCTCTGCACACAATGTTTGGTTCTCAGAAGTAAATCATATGTGCCATGTTGTTTCATTTAGGTTTAAAGAGTTAGCTGCTATACTACCGGTTATGCTTTCCTATAGTGTAAATGATAGTTTTACAGATAGGAATGTTAGCACAAAAACTGAAAGAAAGGAGATAGCCGCAAAATCTCTGCACACAATGCTTAGTTCTCAGAAGTAAATCATATGTGCCATGTTGTTTCATTTAGGTTTAAAGAGTTAGCTGCTATAAGGCCGGCTTTGCTTTCCTATAGTGTAAATGGTAGTTTTACAAATAGGAATGTTAGCACAAAAACTGAAAGAAAGGAGATAGCCGCCAAATCTCTGCACACAATGCTTGGTTCCCAGAAGTAAATCATATGTGCCATGTTGTTTCATTTAGGTTTAAAGAGTTAGCTGCTATACTGCCGGTTATGCTTTCCTATAGTGTAAATGCTAGTTTTACAGATAGGAATGTTAGCACAAAAACTGAAAGAAAGGAGATAGCCGCAAAATCTCTGCACAGAATTCTCAGGTCTCAGAAGTAAATGATATGTGCCACGTTGTTTCATTTATGTTTAAAGAGTTAGCTGCTATACCGCCGGTTATGCTTTCCTATAGTGTAAATGGTAGTTTTACAGATTGAAATGTTAGCACAAAAACTGAAGAAAAGGAGATACCTGAAAAATCTCTGCACACAATGCTTAGTTCTCAGAAGTAAATCGTATGTGCCATGTTGTTTCATTTAGGTTTAAAGAGTTAGCTGCTATACCGCCGGTTATGCTTTCCCGTATTGTAAATGGTACTTTTACAGATTGGAATGTTAGCACAAAAACTGAAGAAAAGGAGATAACTGCAAAATCTCTGCACACAATGCTTAGTTCTCAAGAGTAAATCATATGTGCCATGTTGTTTCATTTAGGTTTAAAGAGTTAGCTGCTATACCACCAGCTATGCTTTCCTATAGTGTAAATGCAAGTTTTACAGATAGGAATGTTAGCACAAAAACTGAAAGAAAGGAGATAGCCGCAAAATCTCTGCACACAATGCTTAGTTCTCAGAAGTAAATCATATGTGCCATGTTGTTTCATTTAGGTTTAAAGAGTTAGCTGCTATACCGCCGGTTATGCTTTCCTATAGTGTAAATGGTAGTTTTCCAGGTAGGTATGTTGGCACAAAAACTGAAGAAAAGGAGATACCTGCAAAATCTCTGCACACAATGCTTAGTTCTCAAGAGTAAATCATATGTGCCATGTTGTTTCATTTAGGTTTAAAGAGTTAGCCGCTATAAGGCCGGCTTTGCTTTCCTATAGTGTAAATGGTAGTTTTACAAATAGGATTGTTAGCAGAAAAACTGAAATAAAGGAGATAGCCGCAAAATCTCTGCACACAGTGCTTGGTTCACAGAAGTAAATCATATGTGCCATGTTGTTCATTTAGGTTTAAAGAGTTAGCTGCTATACCGCCGGTTATGCTTTCCTTTAGTGTAAATGGTAGTTTTACAGATAGGAATGTTAGCACAAAAACTGAAGAAATGGAGATAATTGAAAAATCTCTGCACACAATGCTTAGTTCTAAGAAGTAAATCATATGTGCCATGTTGTTTCATTTAGGTTTAAAGAGTTAGCTGCTATACCGCCGGTTATGCTTTCCTGTAGTGTAAATGCTACTTTTACAGGTAAGAATGTTAGCACAAAAACTGAAAGAAAGGAGATAGCCGCAAAATCTCTGCACAGAATTCTTAGGTCTCAGAAGTAAATGATATGTGCCATGTTGTTTCATTTAGGTTTAAAGAGTTAGCTGCTATACCGCCGGTTATGCTTTCCTATAGTGTAAAAGGTAGTTTTACAGATTGAAATGTTAGCACAAAAACTGAAGAAAAGGAGATAGCTGAAAAATCTCTGCACACAATGCTTAGTTCTCAGAAGTAAATCGTATGTGCCATGTTGTTTCATTTAGGTTTAAAGAGTTAGCTGCTATACCGCCGGTTATGCTTTCCTATAGTGTAAATGGTACTTTTACAGATAGGAATGTTAGCACAAAAACTGAAGAAAAGGAGATAGCTGAAAAATCTCTGCACACAATGCTTAGTTCTCAGAAGTAAATCATATGTGCCATGTTGTTTCATTTAGGTTTAAAGAGTTAGCTGCTATACCTCCGGCTTTGCTTTCCTATAGTGTAAATGCTAGTTTTACAGATAGGAATGTTAGCACAAAAACTGAAAGAAAGGAGATAGCCGAAAAATCTCTGCACACAATGTTTGGTTCTCAGAAGTAAATCATATGTGCCATGTTGTTTCATTTAGGTTTAAAGAGTTAGCTGCTATACTGCCGGTTATGCTTTCCTATAGTGTAAATGATAGTTTTACAGATAGGAATGTTAGCACAAAAACTGAAAGAAAGGAGATAGCCGCAAAATCTCTGCACACAATGCTTAGTTCTCAGAAGTAAATCATATGTGCCATGTTGTTTCATTTAGGTTTAAAGAGTTAGCTGCTATACCACCGGTTATGCTTTCCTATAGTGTAAATGGTAGTTTTACAGATAGGAATGTTAGCACAAAAACTGAAGAAAAGGAGATAGCTGAAAAATCTCTGCACACAATGCTTAGTTCTCAGAAGTAAATCATATGTGCCATGTTGTTTCATTTAGGTTTAAAGAGTTAGCTGCTATAAGGCCGGCTTTGCTTTCCTATAGTGTAAATGCTAGTTTTACAAATAGGAATGTTAGCACAAAAACTGAAAGAAAGGAGATAGCCGCCAAATCTCTGCACACAATGCTTGGTTCCCAGAAGTAAATCATATGTGCCATGTTGTTTCATTTAGGTTTAAAGAGTTAGCTGCTAAACCGCCGGTTATGCTTTCCTATAGTGTAATTGGTAGTTTTACAGATAGGAATGTTACCACAAAAACTGAAAAAATGGAGATAATTGAAAAATCTCTGCACACAATGCTTAGTTCTCAGAAGTAAATGATATGTGCCATGTTGTTTCATTTAGGTTTAAAGAGTTAGCTGCTATACCGCCTGTTATGCTTTCCTGTAGTGTAAATGCTACTTTTACAGATAAGAATGTTAGCACAAAAACTGAAAGAAAGGAGAGAGCCGCAAAATCTCTGCACAGAATTCTTAGGTCTCAGAAGTAAATGATATGTGCCATGTTGTTTCATTTAGGTTTAAAGAGTTAGCTGCTATACCGCCGGTTATGCTTTCCTATAGTGTAAATGGTAGTTTTACAGATTGAAATGTTAGCACAAAAACTGAAGAAAAGGAGATAGCTGAAAAATCTCTGTACACAATGCTTAGTTCTCAAAAGTAAATCGTATGTGCCATGTTGTTTCATTTAGGTTTAAAGAGTTAGCTGCTATACCGCCGGTTATGCTTTCCTATAGTGTAAATGGTACTTTTACAGATAGGAATGTTAGCACAAAAACTGAAGAAAAGGAGATAGCTGAAAAATCTCTGCACACAATGCTTAGTTCTCAGAAGTAAATCATATGTGCCATGTTGTTTCATTTAGGTTTAAAGAGTTAGCTCCTATACCTCCGGCTTTGCTTTCCTATAGTGTAAATGTTAGTTTTACAGATAGGAATGTTAGCACAAAAACTGAAAGAAAGGAGATAGCCAAAAAATCTCTGCACACAATGTTTGGTTCTCAGAAGTAAATCATATGTGCCATGTTGTTTCATTTAGGTTTAAAGAGTTAGCTGCTATACTGCCGGTTATGCTTTCCTATAGTGTAAATGCTAGTTTTACAGATAGGAATGTTAGCACAAAAACTGAAAGAAAGGAGATAGCCACAAAATCTCTGCACACAGTGCTTAGTTCTCAAGAGTAAATCATATGTGCCATGTTGTTTCATTTAGGTTTAAAGAGTTAGCTGCTATACCACCGCTTATGCTTTCCTATAGTGTAAATGGTAGTTTTACAGATAGGAATGTTAGCCCAAAAACTGAAGAAAAGGAGATAGCTGAAAAATCTCTGCACACAATGCTTAGTTCTCAGAAGTAAATCATATGTGCCATGTTGTTTCATTTAGGTTTAAAGGGTTAGCTCCTATACCGCCGGTGCGCTTTCCTATAGTGTAAAAGGTATTTTTCCAGGTAGGTATGTTGGCACAAAAACTGAAGAAAAGGAGATACCTGCAAAATCTCTGCACACAATGCTTAGTTCTCAGAAGTAAATTATATGTGCCATGTTGTTTCATTTAAGTTTAAAGAGTTAGCTGCTATACCGCCGGTTATGCTTTCCTATAGTGTAAATACTAGTTTTACAGATAGGAATGTTAGCACAAAAACTGAAAGAAAGGAGATAGCCGCAAAATCTCTGCACACAATGCTTAGTTCTCTGAAGTAAATCATATGTGCCATGTTGTTTCATTTAGGTTTAAAGAGTTAGCTGCTATACCACCGGTTATGCTTTCCTATAGTGTAAAAGGTAGTTTTACAGACTGAAATGTTAGCACAAAAACTGAAGAAAAGGAGATAGCTGAAAAATCTCTGCACACAATGCTTAGTTCTCAGAAGTAAATCGCATGTGCCATGTTGTTTCATTTAGGTTTAAAGAGTTAGCTGCTATACCTCCGGCTTTGCTTTCCTATAGTGTAAATGCTGGTTTTACACATAGGAATGTTAGCACAAAAACTGAAAGAAAGGAGATAGCCGAAAAATCTCTGCACACAATGTTTGGTTCTCAGAAGTAAATCATATGTGCCATGTTGTTTCATTTAGGTTTAAAGAGTTAGCTGCTATACTGCCCGTTATGCTTTCTTATAGTGTAAATGATAGTTTTACAGATAGGAATGTTAACACAAAAACTGAAAGAAAGGAGATAGCCGCAAAATCTCTGCACACAATGCTTAGTTCTCAGAAGTAAATCATATGTGCCATGTTGTTTCATTTAGGTTTAAAGAGTTACCTGCTATACCGCCGGTTATGCTTTCCTATAGTGTAAATGGTACTTTTACAGATAAGGAATGTTAGCACAAAAACTGAAGAAAAGGAGATAGCTGAAAAATATCTGCACACAATGCTTAGTTCTCAGAAGTAAATCATATGTTCCATGTTGTTTCATTTAGGTTTAAAGAGTTAGCTGCTATACCTCCGGCTTTGCTTTCCTATAGTGTAAATGCTAGTTTTACAGATAGGAATGTTAGCACAAAAACTGAAAGAAAGGAGATAGCCGAAAAATCTCTGCACACAATGTTTGGTTCTCAGAAGTAAATCATATGTGCCATGTTGTTTCATTTAGGTTTAAAGAGTTAGCTGCTATACTGCCGGTTATGCTTTCCTATAGGGTAAAAGCTAGTTTTACAGATAGGAATGGTAACACAAAAACTGAAAGAAAGGAGATAGCCGCAAAATCTCTGCACACAATGCTTAGTTCCCAGAAGTAAATCATATGTGCCATGTTGTTTCATTTAGGTTTAAAGAGTTAGCTGCTATACCACCAGCTATGCTTTCCTATAGTGTAAATGGTAGTTTTACAGATAGGAATGATAACACAAAAACTGAAGAAAAGGAGATAGCTGAAAAATCTCTGCACACAATGCTTAGTTCTCAGAAGTAAATCATATGTGCCATGTTGTTTCATTTAGGTTTAAAGAGTTAGCTCCTATACCGCAGGTTATGCTTTCCTATAGTGTAAATGGTATTTTTCCAGGTAGGTATGTTGGCACAAAAACTGAAGAAAAGGAGATACCTGCAAAATCTCTGCACACAATGCTTAGTTCTCAAGAGTAAATCATATGTGCCATGTTGTTCCATTTAGGTTTAAAGAGTTAGCTGCTATACCACCAGCTATGCTTTCCTATAGTGTAAATGCTAGTTTTACAGATAGGAATGTTAGCACAAAAACTGAAAGAAAGGAGATAGCCGCAAAATCTCTGCACACAATGCTTAGTTCTCAGAAGTAAATCATATGTGCCATGTTGTTTCATTTAGGTTTAAAGAGTTAGCTGCTATACCGCCGGTTATGCTTTCCTTTAGAGTAAATGGTAGTTTTACAGATAGGAATGTTAGCACAAAAAAATGAAAAAATGGAGATAATTGAAAAATCTCTGCACACAATGTTTAGTTCTCAGAAGTAAATCATATGTGCCATGTTGTTTCATTTAGGTTTAAAGAGTTAGCTGCTATACCGCCGGTTATGATTTCCTATAGTGTAAATGCTACTTTTACAGATAAGAATGTTAGCACAAAAACTGAAAGAAAGGAGATAGCCGCAAAATCTCTGCACAGAATTCTTAGGTCTCAGAAGTAAATTATATGTGCCATGTTGTTTCATTTAGGTTTAAAGAGTTAGCTGCTATACCGCCGGTTATGCTTTCCTATAGTGTAAAAGGTAGTTTTACAGATTGAAATGTTAGCACAAAAACTGAAGAAAAGGAGATAGCTGAAAAATCTCTGCACACAATGCTTAGTTCTCAGAAGTAAATCGTATGTGCCATGTTGTTTCATTTAGGTTTAAAGAGTTAGCTGCTATACCTCCGGCTTTGCTTTCCTATAGTGTAAATGCTGGTTTTACAGATAGGAATATTAGCACAAAAACTGAAAGAAAGGAGATAGCCGAAAAATCTCTGCACACAATGTTTGGTTCTCAGAAGTAAATCATATGTGCCATGTTGTTTCATTTAGGTTTAAAGAGTTAGCTTCTATACTGCCCGTTATGCTTTCTTATAGTGTAAATGATAGTTTTACAGATAGGAATGTTAGCACAAAAACTGAAAGAAAGGAGATAGCCGCAAAATCTCTGCACACAATGCTTAGTTCTCAGAAGTAAATCATATGTGCCATGTTGTTTCATTTAGGTTTAAAGAGTTAGCTGCTATACCGCCGGTTATGCTTTCCTATAGTGTAAATGGTAGTTTTACAGATAGGAATGTTAGCACAAAAACTGAAGAAAAGGAGATAGCTGAAAAATCTCTGCACACAATGCTTAGTTTTCAGAAGTAAATCATATGTGCCATGTTGTTTCATTTAGGTTTAAAGAGTTAGCTGCTATAAGGCCGGCTTTTCTTTCCTATAGTGGAAATGGTAGTTTTACAAATAGGAATGTTAGCACAAAAACTGAAATAAAGGAGATAGCCGCAAAATCTCTGCACACAGTGCTTGGTTCCCAGAAGTAAATCATATGTGCCATGTTGTTTCATTTAGGTTTAAAGAGTTAGCTGCTATACCGCCGGTTATGCTTTCCTTTAGTGTAAATGGTAGTTTTACAGATAGGAATGTTAGCACAAAAACTGAAGAAATGGAGATAATTGAAAAATCTCTGCACACAATGCTTAGTTCTCAGAAGTAAATCATATGTGCCATGTTGTTTCATTTAGGTTTAAAGAGTTAGCTGCTATACCGCCGGTTATGCTTTCCTATAGTGTAAATGCTACTTTTACAGATAAGAATGTTAGCACAAAAACTGAAAGAAAGGAGATAGCCGCAAAATCTCTGCACAGAATTCTTAGGTCTCAGAAGTAAATGATATGTGCCATGTTGTTTCATTTAGTTTTAAAGAGTTTGCTGCTATACCGCCGGTTATGCTTTCCTATAGTGTAAAAGGTAGTTTTACAGATTGAAATGTTAGCACAAAAACTGAAGAAAAGGAGATAGCTGAAAAATCTCTGCACACAATGCTTAGTTCTCAGAAGTAAATCGTATGTGCCATGTTGTTTCATTTAGGCTTAAAGAGTTAGCTGCTATACCTCCGGCTTTGCTTTCCTATAGTGTAAATGCTGGTTTTACAGATAGGAATGTTAGCACAAAAACTGAAAGAAAGGAGATAGCCGAAAAATCTCTGCACACAATGCTTAGTTCTCAGAAGTAAATCATATGTGCCATGTTGTTTCATTTAGGTTTAAAGAGTTACCTGCTATACCGCCGGTTATGCTTTCCTATAGTGTAAATGGTACTTTTACAGATAAGGAATGTTAGCACAAAAACTGAAGAAAAGGAGATAGCTGAAAAATATCTGCACACCATGCTTAGTTCTCAGAAGTAAATAATATGTTCCATGTTGTTTCATTTAGGTTTAAAGAGTTAGCTGCTATACCTCCGGCTTTGCTTTCCTATAGTGTAAATGCTAGTTTTACAGATAGGAATGTTAGCACAAAAACTGAAAGAAAGGAGATAGCCGAAAAATCTCTGCACACAATGTTTGGTTCTCAGAAGTAAATCATATGTGCCATGTTGTTTCATTTAGGTTTAAAGAGTTAGCTGCTATACTGCCGGTTATGCTTTCCTATAGGGTAAAAGCTAGTTTTACAGATAGGAATGGTAACACAAAAACTGAAAGAAAGGAGATAGCCGCAAAATCTCTGCACACAATGCTTAGTTCCCAGAAGTAAATCATATGTGCCATGTTGTTTCATTTAGGTTTAAAGAGTTAGCTGCTATACCACCAGCTATGCTTTCCTATAGTGTAAATGGTAGTTTTACAGATAGGAATGTTAGCACAAAAACTGAAGAAAAGGAGATAGCTGGAAAATCTCTGCACACAATGCTTAGTTCTCAGAAGTAAATCATATGTGCCATGTTGTTTCATTTAGGTTTAAAGAGTTAGCTCCTATACCGCAGGTTATGCTTTCCTATAGTGTAAATGGTATTTTTCCAGGTAGGTATGTTGGCACAAAAACTGAAGAAAAGGAGATACCTGCAAAATCTCTGCACACAATGCTTAGTTCTCAAGAGTAAATCATATGTGCCATGTTGTTCCTTTTAGGTTTAAAGAGTTAGCTGCTATACCACCAGCTATGCTTTCCTATAGTGTAAATGCCAGTTTTACAGATAGGAATGTTAGCACAAAAACTGAAAGAAAGGAGATAGCCGCAAAATCTCTGCACACAATGCTTAGTTCTCAGAAGTAAATCATATGTCCCATGTTGTTTCATTTAGGTTTAAAGAGTTAGCTGCTATACCGCCGGTTATGCTTTCCTATAGTGTAAATGCTACTTTTTCAGATAAGAATGTTAGCACAAAAACTGAAAGGAGATAGCCGCAAAATCTCTGCACAGAATTCTTAGGTATCAGAAGTAAATGATATGTACCATGTTGTTTCATTTAGGTTTAAAGAGTTAGCTCCTATACCGCCGGTTATGCTTTCCTATAGTGTAAATGGTATTTTTCCAGGTAGGTATGTTGGCACAAAAACTGAAGAAAAGGAGATACCTGCAAAATCTCTGCACACAATGCTTAGTTCTCAAGAGTAAATCATATGTGCCATGTTGTTTCATTTAGGTTTAAAGAGTTAGCTGCTATACCACCAGCTATGCTTTCCTATAGTGTAAATGCTAGTTTTACAGATAGGAATGTTAGCACAAAAACTGAAAGAAAGGAGATAGCCTCAAAATCTCTGCACACAATGCTTAGTTCTCAGAAGTAAATCATATGTGCCATGTTGTTTCATTTAGGTTTAAAGAGTTAGCTGCTATACTGCCGGTTATGCTTTCCTATAGTGTAAATGCTACTTTTACAGATAAGAATGTTAGCACAAAAACTGAAAGAAAGGAGATAGCCGCAAAATCTCTGCACAGATTTCTTAGGTCTCAGAAGTAAATGATATATGCCATGTTGTTTCATTTAGGTTTAAAGAGTTAGCTGCTATACCGCCGGTTATGCTTTCCTATAGTGTAAATGGTAGTTTTACAGATTGAAATGTTAGCACAAAAACTGAAGAAAAGGAGATAGCTGAAAAATCTCTGCACACAATGCTTAGTTCCCAGAAGTAAATCATATGTGCCATGTTGTTTCATTTAGGTTTAAAGAGTTAGCTGCTATACCACCATCTATGCTTTCCTATAGTGTAAAAGGTAGTTTTACAGATAGGAATGTTAGCACAAAAACTGAAGAAAAGGAGATAGCGGAAAAATCTCTGCACACAATGCTTAGTTCTCAGAAGTAAATCATATGTGCCATGTTGTTTCATTTAGGTTTAAAGAGTTAGCTGCTATACCGCCGGTTATGCTTTCTTATAGTGTAAATGGTAGTTTTACAGATAGGAATGTTAGCACAAAAACTGAAGAAAAGGAGATAGCTGAAAAATCTCTGCACACAATGCTTAGTTTTCAGAAGTAAATCATATGTGCCATGTTGTTTCATTTAGGTTTAAAGAGTTAGCTGCTATAAGGCCGGCTTTTTTTTCCTATAGTGTAAATGGTAGTTTTACAAATAGGAATGTTAGCACAAAAACTGAAAGAAAGGAGATAGCCGCAAAATCCCTGCACACAATGCTTGGTTCCCAGAAGTAAATCATATGTGCCATGTTGTTTCATTTAGGTTTAAAGAGTTAGCTGCTATACCGCCAGTTATGCTTTCCTATAGTGTAAAAGGTAGGTTTACAGATAGGAATGTTAGCACAAAAACTGAAGAAATGGAGATAATTGAAAAATCTCTGCACACAATGCTTAGTTCTCAGAAGTAAATCATATGTGCCACGTTGTTTCATTTAGGTTTAAAGAGTTAGCTGCTATACCGCCGGTTATGCTTTCCTATTGTGTAAATGCTACTTTTACAGATAAGAATGTTAGCACAAAAACTGAAAGAAAGGAGATAGCCGCAAAATCTCTGCACAGAATTCTTAGGTCTCAGAAGTAAATGATATGTGCCATGTTGTTTCGTTTAGGTTTAAAGAGTTAGCTGCTATACCGCCGGTTATGCTTTCCTATAGTGTAAAAGGTAGTTTTACAGATTGAAATGTTAGCACAAAAACTGAAGAAAAGGAGATAGCTGAAAAATCTCTGCACACAATGCTTAGTTCTCAGAAGTAAATCGTATGTGCCATGTTGTTTCATTTAGGTTTAAAGAGTTAGCTGCTATACCTCCGGCTTTGCTTTCCTATAGTGTAAATGCTGGTTTTACAGATAGGAATGTTAGCACAAAAACTGAAAGAAAGGAGATAGCCGAAAAATCTCTGCACACAATGTTTGGTTCTCAGAAGTAAATCATATGTGCCATGTTGTTTCATTTAGGTTTAAAGAGTTAGCTGCTATACTGCCCGTTATGCTTTCTTATAGTGTAAATGATAGTTTTACAGATAGGAATGTTAGCACAAAAACTGAAAGAAAGGAGATAGCCGCAAAATCTCTGCACACAATGCTTAGTTCTCAGAAGTAAATCATATGTGCCATGTTGTTTCATTTAGGTTTAAAGAGTTAGCTGCTATACCGCCGGTTATGCTTTCCTATAGTGTAAATGGTAGTTTTACAGATAGGAATGTTAGCACAAAAACTGAAGAAAAGGAGATAGCTGAAAAATCTCTGCACACAATGCTTAGTTTTCAGAAGTAAATCATATGTGCCATGTTGTTTCATTTAGGTTTAAAGAGTTAGCTGCTATAAGGCCGGCTTTTCTTTCCTATAGTGTAAATGGTAGTTTTACAAATAGGAATGTTAGCACAAAAACTGAAAGAAAGGAGATAGCCGCAAAATCTCTGCACACAGTGCTTGGTTCCCAGAAGTAAATCATATGTGCCATGTTGTTTCATTTAGGTTTAAAGTGTTAGCTGCTATACCGCCGGTTATGCTTTCCTTTAGTGTAAATGGTAGTTTTACAGATAGGAATGTTAGCACAAAAACTGAAGAAATGGAGATAATTGAAAAATCTCTGCACACAATGCTTAGTTCTCAGAAGTAAATCATATGTGCCATGTTGTTTCATTTAGGTTTAAAGAGTTAGCTGCTATACCGCCGGTTATGCTTTCCTATAGTGTAAATGCTACTTTTACAGATAAGAATGTTAGCACAAAAACTGAAAGAAAGGAGATAGCCGCAAAATCTCTGCACAGAATTCTTAGGTCTCAGAAGTAACTGATATGTGCCATGTTGTTTCATTTAGGTTTAAAGAGTTAGCTGCTATACCGCCGGTTATGCTTTCCTATAGTGTAAAAGGTAGTTTTACAGATTGAAATGTTAGCACAAAAACTGAAGAAAAGGAGATAGCTGAAAAATCTCTGCACACAATGCTTAGTTCTCAGAAGTAAATCGTATGTGCCATGTTGTTTCATTTAGGCTTAAAGAGTTAGCTGCTATACCTCCGGCTTTGCTTTCCTATAGTGTAAATGCTGGTTTTACAGATAGGAATGTTAGCACAAAAACTGAAAGAAAGGAGATAGCCGAAAAATCTCTGCACACAATGTTTGGTTCTCAGAAGTAAATCATATGTGCCATGTTGTTTCATTTAGGTTTAAAGAGTTAGCTGCTATACTGCCCGTTATGCTTTCTTATAGTGTAAATGATAGTTTTACAGATAGGAATGTTAGCACAAAAAATGAAAGAAAGGAGATAGCCGCAGAATCTCTGCACACAATGCTTAGTTCTCAGAAGTAAATCATATGTGCCATGTTGTTTCATTTAGGTTTAAAGAGTTAGCTGCTATACCGCCGGTTATGCTTTCCTATAGTGTAAATGCTACTTTTTCAGATAAGAATGTTAGCACAAAAACTGAAAGGAGATAGCCGCAAAATCTCTGCACAGAATTCTTAGGTCTCAGAAGTAAATGATATGTGCCATGTTGTTTCATTTAGGTTTAAAGAGTTAGCTCCTATACCGCCGGTTATGCTTTCCTATAGTGTAAATGGTATTTTTCCAGGTAGGTATGTTGGCACAAAAACTGAAGAAAAGGAGATACCTGCAAAATCTCTGCACACAATGCTTAGTTCTCAAGAGTAAATCATATGTGCCATGTTGTTTCATTTAGGTTTAAAGAGTTAGCTGCTATACCACCAGCTATGCTTTCCTATAGTGTAAATGCTAGTTTTACAGATAGGAATGTTAGCACAAAAACTGAAAGAAAGGAGATAGCCGCAAAATCTCTGCACACAATGCTTAGTTCTCAGAAGTAAATCATATGTGCCATGTTGTTTCATTTAGGTTTAAAGAGTTAACTGCTATACCGCCGGATATGCTTTCCTATAGTGTAAATGCTACTTTTACAGATAAGAATGTTAGCACAAAAACTGAAAGAAAGGAGATAGCCGCAAAATCTCTGCACAGATTTCTTAGGTCTCAGAAGTAAATGATATGTGCCATGTTGTTTCATGTAGGTTTAAAGAGTTAGCTGCTATACCGCCGGTTATGCTTTCCTATAGTGTAAATGGTAGTTTTACAGATTGAAATGTTAGCACAGAAACTGAAGAAAAGGAGATAGCTGAAAAATCTCTGTACACAATGCTTAGTTCTCAGAAGTAAATCGTAGGTGCCATGTTGTTTCATTTAGGTTTAAAGAGTTAGCTGCTATACCGCCGGTTATGCTTTCCTATAGTGTAAATGGTACTTTTACAGATAAGGAATGTTAGCACAAAAACTGAAGAAAAGGAGATAGCTGAAAAATATCTGCACACAATGCTTAGTTCTCAGAAGTAAATCATATGTGCCATGTTGTTTCATTTAGGTTTAAAGAGTTAGCTGCTATACCTCCGGCATTGCTTTCCTATAGGGTAAAAGCTAGTTTTACAGATAGGAATGTTAGCACAAAAACTGAAAGAAAGGAGATAGCCGAAAAATCTCTGCACACAATGCTTAGTTCCCAGAAGTAAGTCATATGTGCCATGTTGTTTCATTTAGGTTTAAAGAGTTACCTGCTATACCACCAGCTATGCTTTCCTATAGGGTAAATGGTAATTTTACAGATAGGAATGTTAGCACAAAAACTGAAGAAAAGGAGATAGCTGAAAAATCTCAGCACACAATGCTTAGTTCTCAGAAGTAAATCATATGTGCCATGTTGTTTCATTTAGGTTTAAAGAGTTAGCTGCTATACCGCCGGTTATGCTTTCCTATAGTGTAAATGCTACTTTTACAGATAAGAATGTTAGCACAAAAACTGAAAGAAAGGAGATAGCCGCAAAATCTCTGCACAGATTTCTTAGGTCTCAGAAGTAAATGATATGTGCCATGTTGTTTCATTTAGGTTTAAAGAGTTAGCTGCTATACCGCCGGTTATGCTTTCCTATAGTGTAAAAGGTAGTTTTACAGATTGAAATGTTAGCACAAAAACTGAAGAAAAGGAGATAGCTGAAAAATCTCTGCACACAATGCTTAGTTCTCAGAAGTAAATCATATGTGCCATGTTGTTTCATTTAGGTTTAAAGAGTTAGCTGCTATACTGCCGGTTATGCTTTCCTATAGGGTAAAAGCTAGTTTTACAGATAGGAATGGTAACACAAAAACTGAAAGAAAGGAGATAGCCGCAAAATCTCTGCACACAATGCTTAGTTCTCAGAAGTAAATTGTATGTGCCATGTTGTTTCATTTAGGTTTAAAGAGTTAGCTGCTATACCGCCGGTTATGCTTTCCTATAGTGTAAATGGTACTTTTAAGGAAAGGAATGTTAGCACAAAAACTGAAGAAAAGGAGATAGCTGAAAAATCTCTGCACACAATGCTTAGTTCTCAGAAGTAAATCATATGTGCCATGTTGTTTCATTTAGGTTTAAAGAGTTAGCTGCTATACCTCCGGCTTTGCTCTCCTATAGTGTAAATGCTAGTTTTACAGATAGGAATGTTAGCACAAAAACTGAAAGAAAGGAGATAGCCGAAAAATCTCTGCACACAATGTTTGGTTCTCAG
Organism: Dasypus novemcinctus; assembly: GCF_030445035.2. Classification (NCBI taxonomy): domain Eukaryota; kingdom Metazoa; phylum Chordata; class Mammalia; order Cingulata; family Dasypodidae; genus Dasypus; species Dasypus novemcinctus. The sequence continues at coordinate 209,225 of NW_026688214.1, forward strand.
AAGTAAATCATATGTGCCATGTTGTTTCATTTAGGTTTAAAGAGTTAGCTGCTATACTGCCGGTTATGCTTTCCTATAGTGTAAATGCTAGTTTTACAGATAGGAATGTTAGCACAAAAACTGAAAGAAAGGAGATAGCCGCAAAATCTCTGCACACAATGCTTAGTTCTGAGAAGTAAATCATATGTGCCATATTGTTTCATTTAGGTTTAAAGAGTTAGCTGCTATACCACCGGTTATGCTTTCCTATAGTGTAAATGGTAGTTTTAAGGATAGGAATGTTAGCACAAAAACTGAAGAAAAGGAGATAGCTGAAAAATCTCTGCACACAATGCTTAGTTCTCAGAAGTAAATCATATGTGCCATGTTGTTTCATTTAGGTTTAAAGAGTTAGCTGCTATAAGGCCGGCTTTGCTTTCCTATAGTGTAAATGGTAGTTTTACAAATAGGAATGTTAGCACAAAAACTGAAAGAAAGGAGATAGCCGCAAAATCTCTGCACACAGTGCTTGGTTCCCAGAAGTAAATCATATGTGCCATGGTGTTTCATTTAGGTTTAAAGAGTTAGCTGCTATACCGCCGGTTATGCTTTCCTTTAGTGTAAATGATAGTTTTACAGATAGGAATGTTAGCACAAAAACTGAAGAAATGGAGATAATTGAAAAATCTCTGCACACAATGCTTAGTTCTCAGAAGTAAATCATATATGCCATGTTGTTTCATTTAGGTTTAAAGAGTTAGCTGCTATACCGCCGGTTATGCTTTCCTATAGTGTAAATGCTACTTTTACAGATAAGAATGTTAGCACAAAAACTGAAAGAAAGGAGATAGCCGCAAAATCTCTGCACAGAATTCTTAGGTCTCAGAAGTAAATGATATGTGCCATGTTGTTTCATTTAGGTTTAAAGAGTTAGCTGCTATACCGCCGCTTATGCTTTCCTATACTGTAAAAGGTAGTTTTACAGATTGAAATGTTAGCACAAAAACTGAAGAAAAGGAGATAGCTGAAAAATCTCTGCACACAATGCTTAGTTCTCAGAAGTAAATCGTATGTGCCATGTTGTTTCATTTAGGTTTAAAGAGTTAGCTGCTATACCTCCGGCTTTGCTTTCCTATAGTGTAAATGCTGGTTTTACAGATAGGAATGTTAGCACAAAAACTGAAAGAAAGGAGATAGCCGAAAAATCTCTGCACACAATGTTTGGTTCTCAGAAGTAAATCATATGTGCCATGTTGTTTCATTTAGGTTTAAAGAGTTAGCTGCTATACTGCCCGTTATGCTTTCTTATAGTGTAAATGATAGTTTTACAGATAGAAATGTTAGCACAAAAACTGAAAGAAAGGAGATAGCCGCAAAATCTCTGCACACAGTGCTTAGTTCTCAGAAGTAAATCATATGTGCCATGTTGTTTCATTTAGGTTTAAAGAGTTAGCTGCTATACCACCGGTTATGCTTTCCTATAGTGTAAATGGTAGTTTTACAGATAGGAATGTTAGCACAAAAACTGAAGAAAAGGAGAAAGCTGAAAAATCTCTGCACACAATGCTTAGTTCTCAGAAGTAAATCATATGTGCCATGTTGTTTCATTTAGGTTTAAAGGGTTAGCTCCTATACCGCCGGTGTGCTTTCCTATAGTGTAAATGGTATTTTTCCAGGTAGGTATGTTGGCACAAAAACTGAAGAAACGGAGATACCTGCAAAATCTCTGCACACAATGCTTAGTTCTCAGAAGTAAATTATATGTGCCATGTTGTTTCATTTAAGTTTAAAGAGTTAGCTGCTATACCGCCGGTTATGCTTTCCTATAGTGTAAATGCTAGTTTTACAGATAGGAATGTTAGCACAAAAACTGAAAGAAAGGAGATAGCCGCAAAATCTCTGCACACAATGCTTCGTTCTCTGAATTAAATCATATGTGCCATGTTGTTTCATTTAGGTTTAAAGAGTTAGCTGCTATACCACCGGTTATGCTTTCCTATAGTGTAAAAGGTAGTTTTACAGATTGAAATGTTAGCACAAAAACTGAAGAAAAGGATATAGCTGAAAAATCTCTGCACACAATGCTTAGTTCTCAGAAGTAAATCGTATGTGCCATGTTGTTTCATTTAGGTTTAAAGAGTTAGCTGCTATACCTCCGGCTTTGCTTTCCTATAGTGTAAATGCTGGTTTTACAGATAGGAATGTTAGCACAAAAACTGAAAGAAAGGAGATAGCCGAAAAATCTCTGCACACAATGTTTGGTTCTCAGAAGTAAATCATATGTGCCATGTTGTTTCATTTAGGTTTAAAGAGTTAGCTGCTATACTGCCGGTTATGCTTTCCTATAGGGTAAAAGCTAGTTTTACAGATAGGAATGGTAACACAAAAACTGGAAGAAAGGAGATAGCCGCAAAATCTCTGCACACAATGCTTAGTTCTCAGAAGTAAATCGTATGTGCCATGTTGTTTCATTTAGGTTTAAAGAGTTAGCTGCTATACCACCAGCTATGCTTTCCTATAGTGTAAATGGTAGTTTTACAGATAGGAATGTTAGCACAAAAACTGAAGAAAAGGAGATAGCTGAAAAATCTCTGCACACAATGCTTAGTTCTCAGAAGTAAATCATATGTGCCATGTTGTTTCATTTAGGTTTAAAGAGTTAGCTGCTATACCGCCGGTTATGCTTTCCTATAGTGTAAATGGTAGTTTTACAGATTGAAATGTTAGCACAAAAACTGAAGAAAAGGAGATAGCTGAAAAATCTCTGCACACAATGCTTAGTTCTCAGAAGTAAATCGTATGTGCCATGTTGTTTCATTTAGGTTTAAAGAGTTAGCTGCTATACCGCCGGTTATGCTTTCCCGTATTGTAAATGGTACTTTTACAGATAGGAATGTTAGCACAAAAACTGAAGAAAAGGAGATACCTGCAAAATCTCTGCACACAATGCTTAGTTCTCAAGAGTAAATCATATGTGCCATGTTGTTTCATTTAGGTTTAAAGAGTTAGCTGCTATACCACCAGCTATGCTTTCCTATAGTGTAAATGCTAGTTTTACAGATAGGAATTTTAGCACAAAAACTGAAAGAAAGGAGATAGCCGCAAAATCTCTGCACACAATGCTTAGTTCTCAGAAGTAAATCATATGTGCCATGTTGTTTCATTTAGGTTTAAAGAGTTAGCTGCTATACCGCCGGTTATGCTTTCCTATAGTGTAAATGGTAGTTTTCCAGGTAGGTATGTTGGCACAAAAACTGAAGAAAAGGAGATACCTGCAAAATCTCTGCACACAATGCTTAGTTCTCAAGAGTAAATCATATGTGCCATGTTGTTTCATTTAGGTTTAAAGAGTTAGCTGCTATAAGACCGGCTTTGCTTTCCTATAGTGTAAATGGTAGTTTTACAAATAGGATTGTTAGCAGAAAAACTGAAAGAAAGGAGATAGCCGCAAAATCTCTGCACACAGTGCTTGGTTCACAGAAGTAAATCATATGTGCCATGTTGTTCATTTAGGTTTAAAGAGTTAGCTGCTATACCGCCGGTTATGCTTTCCTTTAGTGTAAATGGTAGTTTTACAGATAGGAATGTTAGCACAAAAACTGAAGAAATGGAGATAATTGAAAAATCTCTGCACACAATGCTTAGTTTTAAGAAGTAAATCATATGTGCCATGTTGTTTCATTTAGGTTTAAAGAGTTAGCTGCTATACCGCCGGTTATGCTTTCCTGTAGTGTAAATGCTACTTTTACAGGTAAGAAAGTTAGCACAAAAACTGAAAGAAAGGAGATAGCCGCAAAATCTCTGCACAGAATTCTTAGGTCTCAGAAGTAAATGATATGTGCCATGTTGTTTCATTTAGGTTTAAAGAGTTAGCTGCTATACCGCCGGTTATGCTTTCCTATAGTGTAAATGGTATTTTTCCAGGTAGGTATGTTGGCACAAAAACTGAAGAAAAGGAGATACCTGCAAAATCTCTGCACACAATGCTTAGTTCTCAAGAGTAAATCATATGTGCCATGTTGTTCCATTTAGGTTTAAAGAGTTAGCTGCTATACCACCAGCTATGCTTTCCTATAGTGTAAATGCTAGTTTTACAGATAGGAATGTTAGCACAAAAACTGAAAGAAAGGAGATAGCTGCAAAATCTCTGCACACAATGCTTAGTTCTCAGAAGTAAATCATATGTGCCATGTTGTTTCATTTAGGTTTAAAGAGTTAGCTGCTATACCTCCGGCTTTGCTTTCCTATAGTGTAAATGCTGGTTTTACAGATAGGAATGTTAGCACAAAAACTGAAAGAAAGGAGATAGCCGAAAAATCTCTGCACACAATGTTTGGTTCTCAGACGTAAATCATATGTGCCATGTTGTTTCATTTAGGTTTAAAGAGTTAGCTGCTATACTGCCGGTTATGCTTTCCTATAGGGTAAAAGCTAGTTTTACAGATAGGAATGGTAACACAAAAACTGGAAGAAAGGAGATAGCCGCAAAATCTCTGCACACAATGCTTAGTTCTCAGAAGTAAATCGTATGTGCCATGTTGTTTCATTTAGGTTTAAAGAGTTAGCTGCTATACCACCAGCTATGCTTTCCTATAGTGTAAATGGTAGTTTTACAGATAGGAATGTTAGCACAAAAACTGAAGAAAAGGAGATAGCTGAAAAATCTCTGCACACAATGCTTAGTTCTCAGAAGTAAATCATATGTGCCATGTTGTTTCATTTAGGTTTAAAGAGTTAGCTGCTATACCGCCGGTTATGCTTTCCTATAGTGTAAATGGTAGTTTTACAGATTGAAATGTTAGCACAAAAACTGAAGAAAAGGAGATAGCTGAAAAATCTCTGCACACAATGCTTAGTTCTCAGAAGTAAATCGTATGTGCCATGTTGTTTCATTTAGGTTTAAAGAGTTAGCTGCTATACCGCCGGTTATGCTTTCCCGTATTGTAAATGGTACTTTTACAGATAGGAATGTTAGCACAAAAACTGAAGAAAAGGAGATACCTGCAAAATCTCTGCACACAATGCTTAGTTCTCAAGAGTAAATCATATGTGCCATGTTGTTTCATTTAGGTTTAAAGAGTTAGCTGCTATACCACCAGCTATGCTTTCCTATAGTGTAAATGCTAGTTTTACAGATAGGAATTTTAGCACAAAAACTGAAAGAAAGGAGATAGCCGCAAAATCTCTGCACACAATGCTTAGTTCTCAGAAGTAAATCATATGTGCCATGTTGTTTCATTTAGGTTTAAAGAGTTAGCTGCTATACCGCCGGTTATGCTTTCCTATAGTGTAAATGGTAGTTTTCCAGGTAGGTATGTTGGCACAAAAACTGAAGAAAAGGAGATACCTGCAAAATCTCTGCACACAATGCTTAGTTCTCAACAGTAAATCATATGTGCCATGTTGTTCCATTTAGGTTTAAAGAGTTAGCTGCTATACCACCAGCTATGCTTTCCTATAGTGTAAAAGGTAGTTTTACAGATTGAAATGTTAGCACAAAAACTGAAGAAAAGGAGATAGCTGAAAAATCTCTGCACACAATGCTTAGTTCTCAGAAGTAAATCGTATGTGCCATGTTGTTTCATTTAGGTTTAAAGAGTTAGCTGCTATACCTCCGACTTTGCTTTCCTATAGTGTAAATGCTGGTTTTACAGATAGGAATGTTAGCACAAAAACTGAAAGAAAGTAGATAGCCGAAAAATCTCTGCACACAATGTTTGGTTCTCAGAAGTAAATCATATGTGCCATGTTGTTTCATTTAGGTTTAAAGAGTTAGCTGCTATACTGCCCGTTATGCTTTCTTGTAGTGTAAATGATAGTTTTACAGATAGGAATGTTAGCACAAAAACTGAAAGAAAGGAGATAGCCGCAAAATCTCTGCACACAATGCTTAGTTCTCAGAAGTAAATCATATGTGCCATGTTGTTTCATTTAGGTTTAAAGAGTTAGCTGCTATACCGCCGGTTATGCTTTCCTATAGTGTAAATGGTAGTTTTACAGATAGGAATGTTAGCACAAAAACTCAAGAAAAGGAGATAGCTGAAAAATCTCTGCACACAATGCTTAGTTTTCAGAAGTAAATCATATGTGCCATGTTGTTTCATTTAGGTTTAAAGAGTTAGCTGCTATAAGGCCGGCTTTTCTTTCCTATAGTGGAAATGGTAGTTTTACAAATAGGAATGTTAGCACAAAAACTGAAAGAAAGGAGATAGCCGCAAAATCTCTGCACACAGTGCTTGGTTCCCAGAAGTAAATCATATGTTCCATGTTGTTTCATTTAGGTTTAAAGAGTTAGCTGCTATACCGCCAGTTATGCTTTCCTATAGTGTAAATGGTAGTTTTACAGATTGAAATGTTAGCACAAAAACTGAAGAAAAGGAGATAGCTGAAAAATCTCTGCACACAATGCTTAGTTCTCAGAAGTAAATCGTATGTGCCATGTTGTTTCATTTAGGTTTAAAGAGTTAGCTGCTATACCGCCGGTTATGCTTTCCCGTATTGTAAATGGTACTTTTACAGATAGGAATGTTAGCACAAAAACTGAAGAAAAGGAGATACCTGCAAAATCTCTGCACACAATGCTTAGTTCTCAAGAGTAAATCATATGTGCCATGTTGTTCCATTTAGGTTTAAAGAGTTAGCTGCTATACCACCAGCTATGCTTTCCTATAGTGTAAATGCTAGTTTTACAGATAGGAATGTTAGCACAAAAACTGAAAGAAAGGAGATAGCTGCAAAATCTCTGCACACAATGCTTAGTTCTCAGAAGTAAATCATATGTGCCATGTTGTTTCATTTAGGTTTAAAGAGTTAGCTGCTATACCGCCGGTTATGCTTTCCTATAGTGTAAATGGTAGTTTTACAGATAGGAATGTTAGCACAAAAACTGAAGAAAAGGAGATAGCTGAAAAATCTCTGCACACAATGCTTAGTTTTCAGAAGTAAATCATATGTGCCATGTTGTTTCATTTAGGTTTAAAGAGTTAGCTGCTATAAGGCCGGCTTTTCTTTCCTATAGTGTAAATGGTAGTTTTACAAATAGGAATGTTAGCACAAAAACTGAAAGAAAGGAGATAGCCGCAAAATCTCTGCACACAGTGCTTGGTTCCCAGAAGTAAATCATATGTGCCATGTTGTTTCATTTAGGTTTAAAGAGTTAGCTGCTATACCGCCGGTTATGCTTTCCTATAGTGTAAATGCTACTTTTACAGATAAGAATGTTAGCACAAAAACTGAAAGAAAGAGATAGCCGCAAAATCTCTGCACAGAATTCTTAGGTCTCAGAAGTAAATGATATGTGCCATGTTGTTTCATTTAGGTTTAAAGAGTTAGCTGCTATACCGCCGGTTATGCTTTCCTATAGTGTAAAAGGTAGTTTTACAGATTGAAATGTTAGCACAAAAACTGAAGAAAAGGAGATAGCTGAAAAATCTCTGCACACAATGCTTAGTTCTCAGAAGTAAATCGTATGTGCCATGTTGTTTCATTTAGGCTTAAAGAGTTAGCTGCTATACCTCCGGCTTTGCTTTCCTATAGTGTAAATGCTGGTTTTACAGATAGGAATGTTAGCACAAAAACTGAAAGAAAGGAGATAGCCGAAAAATCTCTGCACACAATGTTTGGTTCTCAGAAGTAAATCATATGTGCCATGTTGTTTCATTTAGGTTTAAAGAGTTAGCTGCTATACTGCCGGTTATGCTTTCCTATAGGGTAAAAGCTAGTTTTACAGATAGGAATGGTAACACAAAAACTGAAAGAAAGGAGATAGCCGCAAAATATCTGCACACAATGCTTAGTTCCCAGAAGTAAATCATATGTGCCATGTTGTTTCATTTAGGTTTAAAGAGTTAGCTGCTATACCACCAGCTATGCTTTCCTATAGTGTAAAAGGTAGTTTTACAGATAGGAATGTTAGCACAAAAACTGAAGAAAAGGAGATAGCTGAAAAATCTCTGCACACAATGCTTAGTTCTCAGAAGTAAATCATATGTGCCATGTTGTTTCATTTAGGTTTAAAGAGTTAGCTCCTATACCGCCGGTTATGCTTTCCTATAGTGTAAATGGTATTTTTCCAGGTAGGTATGTTGGCACAAAAACTGAAGAAAAGGAGATACCTGCAAAATCTCTGCACACAATGCTTAGTTCTCAACAGTAAATCATATGTGCCATGTTGTTCCATTTAGGTTTAAAGAGTTAGCTGCTATACCACCAGCTATGCTTTCCTATAGTGTAAAAGGTAGTTTTACAGATTGAAATGTTAGCACAAAAACTGAAGAAAAGGAGATAGCTGAAAAATCTCTGCACACAATGCTTTGTTCTCAGAAGTAAATCGTATGTGCCATGTTGTTTCATTTAGGTTTAAAGAGTTAGCTGCTATACCTCCGACTTTGCTTTCCTATAGTGTAAATGCTGGTTTTACAGATAGGAATGTTAGCACAAAAACTGAAAGAAAGGAGATAGCCGAAAAATCTCTGCACACAATGTTTGTTTCTCAGAAGTAAATCATATGTGCCATGTTGTTTCATTTAGGTTTAAAGAGTTAGCTGCTATACTGCCCGTTATGCTTTCTTATAGTGTAAATGATAGTTTTACAGATAGGAATGTTAGCACAAAAACTGAAAGAAAGGAGATAGCCGCAAAATCTCTGCACACAATGCTTAGTTCTCAGAAGTAAATCATATGTGCCATGTTGTTTCATTTAGGTTTAAAGAGTTAGCTGCTATACCGCCGGTTATGCTTTCCTATAGTGTAAATGGTAGTTTTACAGATAGGAATGTTAGCACAAAAACTCAAGAAAAGGAGATAGCTGAAAAATCTCTGCACACAATGCTTAGTTTTCAGAAGTAAATCATATGTGCCATGTTGTTTCATTTAGGTTTAAAGAGTTAGCTGCTATAAGGCCGGCTTTTCTTTCCTATAGTGGAAATGGTAGTTTTACAAATAGGAATGTTAGCACAAAAACTGAAAGAAAGGAGATAGCCGCAAAATCTCTGCACACAGTGCTTGGTTCCCAGAAGTAAATCATATGTTCCATGTTGTTTCATTTAGGTTTAAAGAGTTAGCTGCTATACCACCAGCTATGCTTTCCTATAGTGTAAATGCTAGTTTTACAGATAGGAATGTTAGCACAAAAACTGAAAGAAAGGGGATAGCCGCAAAATCTCTGCACACAATGCTTAGTTCTCAGAAGTAAATCATATGTGCCATGTTGTTTCATTTAGGTTTAAAGAGTTAGCTGCTATACCGCCGGTTATGCTTTCCTATAGTGTAAATGCTACTTTTACAGATAAGAATGTTAGCACAAAAACTGAAAGAAAGGAGATAGCCGCAAAATCTCTGCACAGAATTCTTAGGTCTCAGAAGTAAATGATATGTGCCATGTTGTTTCATTTAGGTTTAAAGAGTTAGCTGCTATACCGCCGGTTATGCTTTCCTATAGTGTAAAAGGTAGTTTTACAGATTGAAATGTTAGCACAAAAACTGAAGAAAAGGAGATAGCTGAAAAATCTCTGCACACAATGCTTAGTTCTCAGAAGTAAATCGTATGTGCCATGTTGTTTCATTTAGGCTTAAAGAGTTAGCTGCTATACCTAGGGCTTTGCTTTCCCATAGTGTAAATGCTGGTTTTACAGATAGGAATGTTAGCACAAAAACTGAAAGAAAGGAGATAGCCGAAAAATCTCTGCACACAATGTTTGGTTCTCAGAAGTAAATCATATGTGCCATGTTGTTTCATTTAGGTTTAAAGAGTTAGCTGCTATACTGCCCGTTATGCTTTCTTATAGTGTAAATGATAGTTTTACAGATA